>NW_005188162.1:1999-18218 GCF_000239375.1 Pundamilia nyererei | reverse complement strand
CTTAGTTATTCCCAGTTTAGGTTTCTGTTTAGCCACGCTATCCCTGCTGTATTTGTATACCCTGTCATCAGCCACAATAAAAGGCTCGCTTTTGTTTAAAGTTCACTCCCGTCTGCTCACCTGTGTTCGCACCTGGGTCCACCATACACACCACCGCACGGTCTGTCACAGCGGACCGTGACATTAAAAATATGGATATGTAAAATGTTGAGCAGATATCAAACATCTGCTCAACATCAACATCTGCTATGCATAAGTACATACCTTTAAAGCATGCTTTAAACAGCAAATGCTGTCGTTTATCCAGGGAGAGGGTTTTGAAACGGGATAGTCTAGTTTTAATAGGGCAAATATTATCTAAAATAGAAAGATAATAATTATTAACCTGTTAGCAGTCGGACGTACCGCCCACGGTACATTGGATGGTTTAGGGGACTAATTGTAAATTTGTAGGACTGCTAAGGGGTTAAAAATATTTGTTAATAAATCAACATCGTTACAAGCAGGCAAAATTGAAGGAATTGTTTGGCCCATTTCCTTTATTTCGAAAACAACATGAGCTTTGTTTTGTCTGCATTGAGAACAAGTTTAAGCTGAAGTAAAGCGAGCTGGACAGCTGGATGAGAGTTGAACCAGAGCTGTAAATAACTGTCTCATCAGCATAGAAGTGCAAGTATGTATATGGCACATTTAGACCAAGATTGTTTATGTAAATGATAAGTAGAAGGGGACCTAATACAGAGAGCTCTGTGGCATCCCCTTGTGCACTGTAACAAATTCAGAACATAGACCATCAGATTCAATGCATTTAGACCTATTACTGAATTCTGAAACCAATAAAGCTATACTCTCACTTCCTTGGGCTCACATAATTAGGTCTTCTTTCTAAAACAGCTATAATCAAAGTAAGTTTCAGTGGCAACCAGTAGATTCTGCCTAATATTACACATACTAACATACAAATATTACCTTTAATAATGTTTTTATTTAAATTTGGAATGTTTTTTTCTGCGCCAATTCCAAGTGTGTAAGATGTTGACAGCTGACCTAGACTGAAGGTCACCCCCACCCCTACTCCCACCCATTGTCTCAACATTGGTCTCTGTCTTGGTTACATTGTTAGTATCAGTTAAACCGCCTTCTTTTCACGGCTCGGTTTCTTACCTGAAGATTCTGCTTATATAAACATAGATGCTGCTTCTTTTTAAATACATTTACTGTGGTTAGCAACCAACATAACAGCACACTGATGTTTTATGTTCCCGTTAACATATTAAACCACAGACATCTATTAAAAACACACCCTCGTAATGCAGCACTGTGTATTTCTGAAACCCACACACTCAAATGAGGTTTACTGAAGAAGAAGAGGAAGGTGTACTTTATTGGTCCCCGTGGGGAAAATCCCTCTCTGCATTTAACCCATTCACTCAGTGAAGCAGTGGGCAGCCATTGGGCGCCCGGGGAGCAGTGTGTGGGGACGGTACCTTGCTCAGGGGTACCTCAGGGTAGCTGTTCAGGGGAATCGAACCCCCGACCTTCCGATCATGGGGCCACCACTCTACCTACTGAGCTATCCCTGCCTGACAGGGATACATGAACTGACACATGAACTGGCACTAATATTTAACATTTCTGTTAGTGATAATACTTCTGTTACCCACAGTGTTTAAAAAATAAATAAAAGGATACATAAAGTGCTCAAACTCTCAAATCTTAAAAGTTTTCATTTATATTTCAATCAGTCAGAATGACATTGAAAAGTGAAACTTAGATATAAGTTGCACTGTGTTTAAAAGTCAGTATGATACTGGTTTGAAGAAATAAAATTGAGGAAAAGCTATATCTTTAATATATATTTAATCCAGAGTCTTCAGATTTAAAAATTTTAAAAAATCATCATTGATAGTATTTGCTTAGCCGGAGATACCACGAACAAAACTGGACTCACATTTAATTTGCATGATACGGTTACTGTGTTCAGAGTCTGCTTAAACAGCACTTGGGCTCCTCAACCACAAACTCATATGCCCCAACTCTCCCCTTCGAGAGATGCAGCACATACACTTCTTTTCTTCACTGAGCCCTGGGATAAGAGAATCATTTTAAGAGCCAAGTAATACAAATTTCAGATCGTTTTCAGTGTGATTAAGGTAGTGGGTCTGCTTCAGTTGTGTTTCAGTGAGAATCGTAGTCATGTTTGCGGTGTGATGCTGCAGCTGGATTGCGTAGACTACATGCCTTTGGAACTTCAGGGCATATGTATCCAGTAGGGGTGAAGCTGTCACTCATTAATTTAGCTGAAACTCCCCACATGGATTTGGTCAATCACATAGATAAGAGTGTGGCTGCTGCTGAGCCACCTCTTGGTCCTCCACCAGCCAAAAAAAACGTGTTCAAGTTCTGCGTGGAAGCATTTTACAGTCAGTGCTGCAGATAAAACCAAAGTGATATGTAATGTGTGTAAAATTCCCATCAGCAGAGATATCAAACATCTACTCAACATTTGCTGTGCATAAGCACATACACTTAAAACGTCCTCTCCTGGTACTGTCTGTAGTCGGTATCTCACTAAGGTGATTCCGGCCTATGCAGAGCAGCAGTGGGGACAGAGCATCTTCTTGGTAGATCCCGCACGTGATGGTGACTTGTGCTATGGGCTTGAGGTTGGCCTCTAGTGTTGTACGCCACATCCCCACTGAGTTCCTGATGAAGGCTCTTAGGGTTGTGTTGATCTTATACAGTTCTAGGCATTCCAGGATCCGTGTGTGGGGCATTGAGTCATAGGCCTTCTTGTAATCAATCCAGGCAGTGTACAGGTTGGTCAGTCTTGTCCTGCAGTCTCGGCTGACTGCTTGGTCTGCCAGTAGCTGGTGTTTTGCGCCTCTGGTATTCTTGCCCATCCCTTTCTGTGCCCCACTCATGTATTGAGCCATTTGCCTGTTCATCTTAGCTGCTATGATGCTGACAGGAGCCTCCATGTGGTGCTGAGGCAGGTTATTGGTCGGTAGTTGGATGGGACCGGTCCCTTCTGGGGGTCTCTCGTCAACTAGCAGCTGGTTCATTTGTGCTGCCAAACGCTCGTGGAGTGCAATCAGCTTCTTTAGCCAGTAGGCGTGAACCATGTCGGTTCACTGAGCTACTAGTTGCTTCTCCATTATTGTGGATGTTGGCTTTCAAAGCATCCATAGGTTCCTCATCCTATTCATGTAACCCCTTCTGCCAGGGGCTGTGAGAGCACTTCCTTCTTTCGAATGTTGGAACACTGCGCTAATAGTTGTTTCGCCATCACTGTGGATGTTGGGTATCGAAACACCCATAGGTCCAGGCGACGTCCGAGCTGGCATGCCTTCATATTTATCTGTCTCGCTCATGTCTATGAATCACTGAGTTAAAAGATAGGATCATGGCAAAACTTGAAAATTTGATCTCTGGATAATAACCCATTTCCTACTTTGAAAAAAAAAGAAAGCCAAGTTGTGATTTGCAGGAAATGCAGATCATGTGTTGTAAACTTGAACCAAATTCAGACAGGCACAAGCAGATTGCAGAGAACAAAAAATCCCTTCAAATCATCCCTGAAGATCATTCCCCTCCCTAAACACAGTTATGACCTACGTGTCCTTCCAGGAACAGGAAATACTGAACAAAATGTGCAAAAAAATCCCCCTGAAATTATTAATTAAAAAATACAGTTCTTAGTACAAAGACTTCGCTTAAATTTTTAAAAATTTTTTTTACATGGTAACAAATCCGGTCAATTCTTAGCTAAACAGTTAAAGACAAATAAAGAAAAAACAACTATATGTGGTGTTAAAGACTAATCTCGGAACACAATATATGACCCTGAAAGAATAAACAACATTTTTAGGGATTTCTATTAAACTTTATATTCACCACAAATGAAATCTACAGTTCTTCCGATGAATTGCTCCTTACATAATTCTTCTTCTACCCCACTGCAATCTGGAAATATTAAATATTTAGGTATTAATGTCTCTCCTAAGCTTGCAGATTTGACTAAATTAAACCACATCCCACTTTTAAAGACAGTAGAAGGCAATCTAGCCAGATGGAAATCTCTAATCATTTCACTCATGGGAAGGGTCTTGCCAAAAATAAATTATTTATTTTCAATGATCCCGAGTAAACCATCACAAGACTGGTTCAGATCTCTAGATTCACATATTTCTAAATTCCTTTGGAATGATAAACCACTGTGTATCAACTTAAAAATGCTACAAAGGACCAAGGATAAAGGAGGACTAGATCTGCCTAACTTTCAACACTACTTCTTAGCCAACAGGCTTCAATTCATCTCTGGATGGTTAAAACATACCTTCTTAGATGAGCCTTGGCTAGATGTAGAACAGGCACTATACAATAATCTAGAGATGTCAGACCTACCATTAGGTCAAACATCAAATGACATGATTGCTTTAAAAGCATCAACATCAGCTCTTCTCTGACAGCATGGTGGGAGTTTCTAACAATTACAGAGTCTTCATTAATTCCATGCAAACGTACACCTATCTGGAACAACCCTGACATATTACAAAACAATAATATGATTAACTTCCCAGATTGGAGTTGCAAAGGAATTAAATACTTGGAGCATATTTTAGAAGGAACAGACTTTATTCCATTTGACAGACTAGTTATACAATATGGGATCAACAAGAAAAGATTTTTTTAGAATTTGAACAAATTAAATCCATAGTAAAAAAGAAATTTAAACCCAGTAAAGTTGAATTAGAAACACCACGAAGTGTGGTACAATTTCTTACTGTTATAACCACCAAATTATTGCCTAAAATATACAAAACACTTTCTAAAATAGATGAATCAATATCCCTTCCTATTGCTAAATGGGAAGCAGATTTATCGATCAGCTTAGACCAAAACGTCTGCTATCAGGTATGCTTAAAAACCTTTCAATTGATTAGAAATTACAGTCTTCAAAACAATACAAAATACTACATAGAGTACTCTATGCAGGTAATCGAATGTTCCAGATGGGCTTTATGTCATCTAACAACTGCTCACACTAATACACTGGACAATTACATCCACACTCATTGGTTCTGTCCACCAGTTCAGAAGTTTTGGCGTGGGATATGTGAAGAATTATCAAAGTGTCTTAAATAGTGTGCTTGTTGGGCAACTTGGATGATGTCACTACAGAAATAAATACAGCCCACATGGTTTTCACTGCCCTATGCATTTCCAAGAAAACAGTCCTCATAAACTGGAAAAATAAAAATAATCTCAATTCTAACCAATATAGAAACCATGTAATAGATCACATTAGTCTTGATACAGCCTCTGCCACCACATTAAATTAATCGCTCTAGGCGTCTTTGATCGGCTCCATCACCTAGCGGGGTGGGGGGTCGTGGTTTTGTCCTGCCTTCACTAGTATCGCTGTTGCGAGGGTAGGTGCAGGCTTGGGGTGTCTCGGGATTCCCTAGGGACGTTGTCCAAGGAGAGCACCGCCCGGGGACCGTGGTCATGTTCTAGTGGGGGCTCTGGTAACTCTTGGGCTGGGGTAGGTTTGCGCTGGCGGACATGGATCACTGGCCTGGTGGCCTAGCTGCCCCTGGGCAGGCTTGGGGGCTTGGGGTTCTGAGGGTGTTCCGCCTCCGGGTTGGGACTCTGGGTGGGCCCAGGGGCCTTGTGCCCTGGCTGGTATTTCGCCGTGGTTGTGGGTTGGTGTGTGCGTGTAGGCCCTGCCCTGGCGTGGGGGGCCTCTGATGCGCCGGCGGAAATAGGGGTGTCTTCAACTGGCGGGGAGTTTGTCACACCCTTGGTCTGGATGGGCCTGAGCTCCCTGGCCGTGATGTATTCCTGGTAGTGGGTGTGCCTACTGGGGTCAGTGGGGAAGCTGGCCCCAGGGTGGGGCTTCTCGCCCCCCATCCCTACCTCCCTAAGATAAGAAGGAGTCTCACCATCTGCCTAATTTCCCTCAGTGACTGGACATCTCAGTTGAAATTACCCCACTGTGTGCTATCTTATACGTCTATAACTAAGTGACACAATTGTTGTATTGTTAAAACTTGTGATCAGTACATAAAATAAAGAAATTTCCATCACACTTATCATTTCCAAGTAAGACTTTTCCCAATCTACCAATTTGGAAACCTCACCAGCGATTCTACTTTCTGAGGTGGTTGAGGAAGTTGAATGCCAGCATCAATTCAAATTTCGACAGGAGTGTGATCGAGCGCTTGCTGACAAGCTGCATTACAGTTTGGTATTTATACATGTGTGTATATATATATTTATATTTTTATTTAGTCTGTTAATATTTGTAATATTTTTTACTGTACTGCTTAGTTACTTGTCTTCTGCTTGTCATACACATTTGATTGCAATGTTGACCCTGTGCTAACTTGCATATGACAAATAAAAACTGAAACTGAAACAAACCTCAATTCAGCAGTTCAACTTAAACTCAGTTAACATCCTCCTTTCCAATTTTTTGCAGAGCTCCTGGTTTATCCCCACTTCAGTTCTCAGTGTATTCTTTAAATTGTCAATTTCAATAAAACCTTTAATCTGCCTCTGACTGTTAGAGTCTGACTTCAGAGTCCATCTCAGCCATCATGACATTATAACCGTGACTTACATGTATTTCTTTCACTGCCATGATTTCTGTTAGATTAATGTAATTATTTTGCTATATACTAAGATACAGCTGTCTTTTTCTTAAGCCTGTGTTATGCTTAACCTCCTCACTACTGCATATGTAGAAGTGGAGGCATGCAGAATCCCCACTGCTTCCTCTCTCTGGACAGATAATACTTGTGTACCCTTTCTGCTACATATATCCTGCTGAACACTGTTTGATCTGTGTAGACTGCACTGGACACCTACTAAGAGGGTACTTAAGGTATAAGTTGGGTCTGTTTCTTCTGTCCCTTACTGAACTCCTGAACAGTGTTGGTCAAGTTACTTGAAAAAAGTAATCAGTAACTTTAAAGTAAATAAAACCAAAGACTAGCAGTCCTGTTGCTCTATTTTCACCTGTTTAGCAGGAGTGAGGCAGGCGGAGGTTTGCCCTGGTGCAGGTGTGTCGCAGCCGTCATGTCAGTGGAAGAATCCAGGAGTTTCTCTGTGAGTTTCACAGCGTAGCCTACTCAGTGCTTGTGCGGAAGTTTAGGGGGTGTTTTTGCTGTAAAAATGAGTTTTCTTCGAACAGCAGATGCTAATGTTTTTGTCACTTTTTATGCAATCAAACTCATAGTAAGGTCAGTACTTCCACGCTTTAAACGCTGCATGCTCATACTCTCTCCCGCACTCCATATATTATCCATTGTTGATCTGCACACAGCTGTTGCCACGAACGTCGCACTCGCTTACGTCATTGTCATGAGACACTCGCAAAAAAAAAATCACGGTTTTAGTAACGCAGTAACGCAGTGTGCTTACGGGAAAGTAACAGTAATCTAATTACCTTTTTTGCAATAGTAATCCCTTACTTTACTCGTTACTTGAAAAAAGTAATCGTATTACTTTTCTCTGCTCCTGAATTCCTTACTGCACTGCTGCATTGAATGAATTCCTTTTTGCAAGAATAAAACTCTCGAAAGACAACTCCAGCAGTTCACTTTTTTTATTTAATGCACTAAATTTCCAACACATTACACTGAACTGAAAACTTAATCACTGATTGAAATGTATGTTGACTATTGCACTACTTCACCAAACAAATCCATAATGCGGTAATTTGCAAATAAACACAGGATCTGTAACATTACAGTATTTATTGAGTGTTAAGGATAGACATTTGTTTTAATCAGAAGCAAATTTAAGACTGACCTATTAATGCAGTATGTTAATTTCTTCATTTCTGCGAAAGTACGATCACACTATTAATGTGATCACTTTATTTTTCTTCCTCTGAGATCAGTGTACTGTCTTCACAAAAGGTTTGTTCGGAGTCTATACTCTTTAAATCAGGACTGTCCACAGTTTCTATATATTGTAACAGTTTCTCTATGCTTAGAACCAGTCTCTCAGATGCTGTCACTGTCTCATTCATGCTCCATTTGCATTCTAAGACTTTTTTTTTAAGATTTTTAGATTGTGCACTGGAGGAGCCTTTATCTTGCTCCACTGAGTGGAGCTCCATTTCACTGGCCCCCACCACTTCCTCAATTTTTATTAATTGCAGTTTAAATTTCTCTTTCTCCTCTTTCAATTCTTTCTTGTGTCCCATCAGTGTCCCCACCATGTTTTTATGCTCTTCCTCCTTCTTCTGTAATTCTTTACTAAGTTTGTTCATGTTATTCTCAATAGCCTTCATGTTTTGATTCACAGTGTCCACGCTCTCTTGTTGTCGGGTTTCTGTTATCAAATAGACAAACAGGAAGTTTCACAGCTAATGTGTTTTGAACAGACACGAATAAGTTATATGTGATTTAATATTAAAATATCAGTAGGGCATTTAAATAATACATTTTAATTCAAATGTGTTTCAGTAACAAAAATGTTTTCAAAAACAGTTAGAAACCCATGTGTCTTTTTATTGCTACTTTGACAAAACCTACAAAAAGACATATGAAGACTTGCTGTCAATTTAACAAATCCAAGAAGGTTAAAACGAATACATTGATGACTTAACTTACTGTGTTTGTGTTTCCACACAGCAAAGATGAGTACAAGGACACTCATGACACAAGCAGTGAAGCTGATGGCAATGCAAGCACCAGAGCTACATGGAGTCCCAAAAAAATCATCTGAAATATGAGAAAAAGTTAGACTTATGAATATATACAAATATAGAAGCATACCCAAATCAAATGATTTTTTACCTGGAACATGTATGTGTGTCTCTCTGCTCTGGTTGGTGTTCCTCTGTTGGACTCTGCAGGTGATGTTGTTGCTGTGTCTCTTCTCCACAGTCACTCTGCTGCTGACAGTATAGAGGTCATCAGGACCTCTGAGGGTCTCTGTAGGTCCAGCAGAGAGGAGGTTTCCCTCACCGTCCAACCACAGCAGCTCAGGCTCTGGATACCAGCCTGCAGACTCACACTGTAACACCACTCCACTTATGGATTGGTCAATCCCTGCTAACTTGACAACTGCCTGGGAAACACTCCCTGATGAGCAAAATAAGCATTAGTTGAAGGACAGAGTAATAATTATCATGCCAAACATGCAGTACTAATGGCTGGTAAAACACTACACAGATAAAAAAAAAAAAAGCACAAGAATAACTTCTGCTTACCAACAACAAGCTGGACAGTAATCTCTTTATCCAAATCTGGAAAGTAACATCTGTATATTCCTCTGTCTGAGTGTTTTACTTTGGAGAGTTTCAGTGAAATATCTCCATGCTTCAGTTCAGTGATGTCCACTGATGTTCGTCCTTTGAAAGATGAATGCTGATTAACATGAAGGTCTTGACCTTCATGCCACACATGGACAAATCTGGGTTTAAGGTCAGGTCTTGCCCACTCAAAGGTCATACCAGAAGCATCTGAAGCCGGTTTCAGATGGCATGGCAAAATAATGTCATCACCCACCATCACAGTTACTGCCTGCGATGGACCAACTACCTGAATCTGACCTGCAAAGATGATTCCAGCAATGAGACACAATGAGTGCAAAGATGATTCCAGCAACTTATCCAAACTTATTTTACACATTTTTTATTTATATGTAACAGACAAACACAACAATTTTATGTTTTTATCAAATCCCCTAGATGCCAATGTAATTTAAACAAGTATGAATAAAACCTGATAATGTGATCCTGAACTCTCAGTGACACTTAAAATCACCTGTTACTCTGAAAATACTAATCTACCACACTCTAATAAAGATGCAGTGTTTAGTCAAGTCTGTTTATTTTGTTTTGTTTTCCCAAAGTTACCTTCACAACAGCATGTTAGGAGAAGCAGAACAGGAGCCTGATGAAAAATGAAACATGCGAATCTTGATGTAGGCTGCCCCTTGCTTCGCTTTAGCATCATGATGTTCTGTGAAAAAAATAAATAAATCATAAAAATAAATAAATAAGCTATGTTCAGACTGTGTTGTCTTGTGAATATGTAAGAACTACTTCTAGATTGATTAATTTGCTGTGATCCAATATTCAACTTCTTTACTGCATGAAAGACAAAACAGATGTGTACTATTGCATGTATATGTGAAAAATAATACAATAACTTTGGGATTCAGGGGAACAGGAGAGTGAAACAATCTGCCAGGGCTGCTTTCTAGTCTTCTGAGCTAAGCTATTCCAGTATGCTGCATCAGAATAGTACCAGAGGAAACAGGCTGCCCTCTTGCTGTAATAATATCAGGCACATTTTTTAAAAATCTATTTGGCCTGCATCTGTTTGATTCATCTCTTTCTGCCATCACTTACTGCATTGAATTTTAGATCAGCAGATTGCAAGTTGGCAGTCAGTCCCTCACATTAACTTTTATCGAGTGGAAAAAGGTTAGCGTTCATCCTCTAGCTTCACTGTGTTTCTGTTATGCTAAGATAGTTGTGTCACTAGCGATCATGTAGCACATCATTATATACCAACTAGTCCAACTTCAATAACCCTACAAAAGTCACTGCTGTTTAGTTTTCTGTTTTCATTTATGTTGGAAGTGATAGCAGAGCTGTACGTTTTAATCTTTTCAGAAACATTTCAGTCAGAACATGCTATATCATGTTTAGGTGGAAACTAACGAGCTAACTTCCTGCTAACTTCTAACTCCGTTAAATTTAACACATTCTGTTTTCATGGATGCCTGGATATTAAACTTCATTGTTACACCTGATAAGGCAGCAACGCTGATCATTGTATTAAAGATGAAAGAATTTAGACAGTTTTTAACTCTCAGTGTTTGTTTGTTTTGGACTCAGATTACTCCGCGAGGCTCCTGACTATGGTAGCCATAATGCTCAGACAATCCATCAAACTGTGCGGCTTTGTAACTTAGCAAAGTCATACTAAAACATTTTTTGACAGATTTCTGAGTGCTGTGTACCACATAAAATTGGTTCGAGGTCAGTAAGCACAACTAGAATTCACACATAAGGAGCACCAGATTATAAGGTACACTGATGAGTTTTGAGAAAATTAAAGGATTTTAAGTGTGCCTTGTAGTACAGAAAATATGATACATTCTGAAACTAAATGTTATGGGCACAAATATTTTGAAAGCTGATATTTCCCACAGGTGGTCAACAGTGGAAATTACTTATATAAAGGTCTCTGTCATTGAAGTCATTGTAATATATATTCAGCAGCATGAACATTCATATGGTTTATGCATTTATACATACAATGGTATCGGATAGTGGTATAGAACCAAACACAAATTGACAATTTGTACTATAAGCCAAATGTTTTAACACACCCACCCATTCTTAAAAATCAGGACTTAGGATTTATTAAAATCAGGAAATGACCTTGTCAAATCAAAACCAACTTAAGTTAAAGATGAAGAACTTACATACAAATTAACAGCTAAATTCCTGCCACAAAACCAATCATGTAACCATTACTGTTTGTTTAAGTACGGTTGAACCTGGTAATGACAGTTTTAATTGAGTTGTTTATAGTACTCGGTCATAGAATGCAAATGTATGACTTCTGTTTCAATAACTCTCATACTCAACCTCAAAATGAATTACCACTGTGTTATGCAGAAAAAATAATAGTAATATTCAAATTTCCTAAAAAGAATAGTTAGCTTGAGTAACTCAATCTTAAAATCTTGAATATCAAGTTGTTGCACAAAGGCAGTGTAATCTCAAAAGAAGAGTTCATACCTGTTGTTGCTCTCAACATTTACTTCAGTGCAGTCAGTAAGTCAAAGTTCTAAAATAATGTACCTTGATCTAGGATTTATATAGATCAAGGTACATTCTGGTTATCTCTGTCTCTAGTAATTATTGACTTGCAATACTCTGCCAGCTGACGATAATTAAAGACAAAGGAAAATAGGTGTTTAAAATGTGAGTATGAGTAGTTCAGAACCAATATTACATTGCTTTAGTAATTTTTAAGTTGATAAGTACATTCACTTAACTGATTGTCCAATATGGTGTGGTTTCAATGTGGTAGTGGTGTGTGTGACTGTGTGATAAGGTATTGAAAATTATATTACGCAGAGAGGTGTGGTGAGGAAAACATCAGACTTCACTCTATCTTAACTGAAGTAATTACTTTATAGTAGATGGTCTGCTTGAAGCTTTGCTCCGGCGCATGTGTAAAAAAAACAACACACTGCTTCAGAAGCACTGTGTCGAGGCTTGATTCATTTGGCCAGAGTCACGTGATCAGTGACGTCCGAAGCTTCATTTAGAACATAACTGATTCAGTGTCTGATTCAGTAGTTTATAAGGAAGTGAATCATTTGCGGGATTTGTGGAGTGTTTTGATGGTGACAGATAGCGAACCATTTTTCATTCCATTGAGAGATTTGGAGCCAGCGTGGAAGAGAGGAGGGTCTGTGGTGTGGGAGTATTTTTAGTTGATCGGGTGGGTTTGCCAGCTTTCTGTTCTTGTTGTTTGTTTTTGTTTTGTGCGTGTTTATTTTATCTGAAAATGTGAAAAATGTCAAGAATCTGCTTTTCATAATATAAATATCATTAATTAACTTTAGATAGACTTCCATTTGAGTCTTTACATTTAATGTAATCTTAAAATCTTATTATACAAAATGTGCAGCAATTGAATTTGTTTATTTGTTTTAGCTGATAGTCTGTGGGGCCCAGGAAGCCTGTATACTTGCATCTCTACCAGTTTCTGTGCACTCCAGCCTCCTCTGTTCCATGTGCGAGGATTTTCTTTAAGGCAGGAGAAATTATCTCCACGAAAAGAAAGAGACTCGGCCATCACACAGAGGAACAAATTCTCTTCTTAAATAAAGAGAATTTGTTCATTTGGCCATCGCTACTTTATAGTCTCTTGCCAAGATCTTGCACATACAGACAGCAACTTCTCAAAATGGCCCGCAATCCAATTCCTGCCAGCTTTAAATACTCTAAGACCACGCCTTCTCAATTCAGACTGGCCTATAAAATAGCTGCAACCGAGGCCGGCCTCTTCTTTACTGGGAAAACAAGATGGCTGGTAACCTGTGGAACATTTTGCTACATTAGTGCTTCCCTACAACTTACATCATGCATAACCACATACATTTACTTAAACAAAATGCTATTTCTCAACTCCTCCAGTGGTAGATAGTGATATATTTTCTGGTACAAACTCAAAGACGGAGTATTTGAGAGATGTTTGAGAGACCTGTTCAAAAAAATTAGATCTTTGTAGTAGGGGAGACCAGGGATAGTAGTAACATTTCTGACATTTCTGTCTGTAGCTTGGAGCTCTTATAAGGTAGTGAATTCAAAATGCAAAGCAAATTATTTACATGTCTCTGCTATTAAATAGTAGCGTGCGTTAGTGTGTAGGTGTGTGTGACAGAGTGCAAAAATATAGCTTTTGAACATATTCTAACAACTATATATTTTATTAATTTTGGTTGGCTTTCATTGTGTCTGTCCTCATTGGCTCACTGGGCATTGTAACCTACAACTCTTGCACTAACTTTTGAACATGAAGCTAAAAAATATGTAGTTGTGCACCAGCTTCATCAATTATGAGTTTGTGTCATGTTTTTAGTCACCATCAGAATCACAGTGGGGACAGATGTACGGCACTCCATACACAAAATACTGAAATTCTCATCAGCGTCTTAGGAATATTTGTTGTTCTGTTTAGTGTTATTCATTTTCAGATTTTTCTTTCGTGATGCTGAAAGCTTGGATTGTCTTAGATTTGTGGGAGAGGATTTGCCTTGTTTCTGGCACAGCCTCTTCTTTGGGAGACAAAGTGTTGTGCATAACGTATGCGTGGGAACACAAACATTGGATGAATTGTGTTGCCAATTGGATTAACTGCACATATAAGGGTGACCAGTGAACCTCTCTTTGCTGTTGTCATTGCCCCAACTTGTTTAGTGTCACATTTTGCAATCACTCTGTCTGGGGTTTGCACAGTTGTTATGCCAGTCTCATCAATATTCCATATGTCATTTGCAGTTACGTTATGTCTCTTTAGCACTTCATCAAGTTTGTTGAAAAACATTGCACAACTGTCTTCATTTAAACTGTTGGCCCGTGCCAGACTTGTAGCCTCAGGACTTCTAATGGACAAAGTTGGGTTTCTTTCCATATAGGCTGAGAACCAGTCTGGTCCAGCCATGATTTTGGATATTTGCATCCATGTTTCACTGCAAGCTGATATGCCATTTGTAATTTTAATCACCAAATATGTTAGTATTTATGATATACTACATTTTAAATTGCCACCATTACAATTTTCTAACTTTCCCTTGTCTTATCCTTTAGCAATTTCTATCTGCTTACCTCACGTGGACACAGTCCATAAAATGCATCTGCAGCCCTTATCAGGTATTCTGTTAATCCTTTCTCTTGTTCATCAGTGAAAACCTTCTTTCCACTATGGTATCCTACATGTGGGAGTTCCCACCATTTGCACAGACATTCACACCTATGGGCAATTTAGAATCACCCCACTGCTTTAATTGCATGTCTTCAGAAAGAGGGAAGTAACTGGAGTACTCAGACAGAACACAGATAAACATGGGGAGACCATGCAAACTATACACAAAAGTAAAAGTTATTGATTCATTAATTGACCTGTACAAATTAAGCTACAAAAAAGTGACTTGTGCATTCCAACAGGAACTGGATTTAATAAAGTAGAGAAATGAGAGTTAACACCAAGTGAAAGCGCCTGTGCAAATGGATTTACCTTCGAAACATACAGTGTTGTCTGTTTGTCAGTTAGAAAAAAACAACCCAAAAAAACAAGCCAAAAACAAAACTGATACCCAGTTGTAATTTATAGTGATCATACAAACCAAAACAGCTAATGAGTAGCTATTTCTTTATACTAAGAATCAAAAGATGAAGGTATGAGACAATAAGACTACCAATGCAACTTTACAAATAAATCAGTCATACACCTAGCCAAGTGACTAGCATTTGTAGTTTGTGCAAATTCAATTAGCCCAGATAATAGAATACAATTCCTTTTACAATGCTTTTTTTTTTTTTAAAGAAAGGCAATCAATGCCTGTGCAGTGGGCGCAGCACTTGGCTGGTAAACCATTAACAGCTTGGTTTTTACAGTTTTTATTGGAGTTTTTTTTACAATACCCAGACATAAAATACAAATATGTGGCTCTCAGACAACATAAAAATAAATTTACTCTTTCTTCATGCACAGAAATTGTAGGTGATTGACCTGCCTTATGTTACAGTTAATTATTAATTCTGTTATTCCATTTTGTCACAAAGAAAGCTCAGTAGAGCTTCAATAATTGAGAAATGAGAATTTCATATTTAAAAACATTTTTCAAACACAAAGTCAGTGCGATCTTTGTTGTACATTATCAACTACTCAGTCACTTTTACAAGTAGAGTCTCTGTTGTCTCTAGCATCTGGTCCACATCGAGCACAAAACATCCATATGTTCTCTGCTCGTCATCTAGTTTCGATTTGACATTTAATAGGTCATCTTTTTCTTTCAAAAAGTCAGGTGTGTTTTCCACTTGTTGAAGCTTCGTCTTGTTCTCATTTCTCCCGGTCTCTATTCTTTCAAGCTGCTGTGCAAGTTGATCTCTGTGTTTCCCAAGCTCCTTCTTTAGTTCCGTCAGGGTATTGATCACTGCATTTTTCTTTTCCAAACCTATCATCCATCCAAGACAGAAACATGTTAAAAAAAACCCCAAATTGGATTCAAGTGTAACACAGACAGACCACAGGTATAATTCAGGACTTTTTTCCAAACTCAGGGAAAGAAAACTCTCGAAGGGCAACATAGTAAATAAGCATCACACAAAGACAGGAAAACCTATAACACTATTTACCATACAGAAAACTACACCTGTCTACAACTGCAGTTGGACTGAAGACATTCTAAGACTCTGTATATCTGTTTTTCTAATTTTGACAACAAGTTTTCAATATGTAGTTGCCTTCAATATAGTATCTGAAACAGATTTATCACCATTCATTCTTCTCTGCCATGTTATAACATCCACTACATAATGACTGCATAACACACATCAAGATTATTGTTTGACATTTTAAAATCAGTAAGTTGTAGACATACATCCTTATACACAAACACACACACACATAGCATATATAATTTTGTTACCAATTAATTAATT
>NW_005188162.1:0-1848 GCF_000239375.1 Pundamilia nyererei | reverse complement strand
ACACATAAATTGCACATCTAGAGACTGAAATTCTAACACATGAATATTCTTTGATCTAAACTATTATTGTAGCTTTTGCTGTATGTTTAGTGTCACTGTCTGTTGGAAGGTGAATCTCCTTCCCAGTCTCAAGTCCTTTGCATCCTCCAACAGGATTGTGCTGTATTTATCTCCATTCATCTTCCCATCAACTCTGACCAGCTTCCCTGTCCCTGCTGAAGAAAAGCATCCCCAGAGCATGATGCTGCCACCACCATGTTTCACAGCGGGTGGTGTGTTCAGGGAGATGAGCAGTGTTACTTGTCCGCCACACTTAGCGCTTTGCCTTTAGTCCCAAAACTTTACCTTCGGTCTGGTCTGTCATGTTATGCTGCGTAGCAGGCAGGATGAAGGACCCAAACGCAGGACTCAATGAAAGGAATATCCCAGGGAGGCAGCTTTATTTAGCTGGTACAAAACCTCTATCATGAGATACAAGGAAGCTAATGGTAAACTGACTGATTTTATATAGCACTTTTCTACTCTCCCAGAGTACTCAAAGCACTGTATAGAACATGCCTCATTCACCCTCACACAAGCACTTCTAAACTCTAGTGCAATCTAACCAGTGTTCACACACATTCACACTCTGATGAACTCATCAGAGAACAACTTGGGGTTAGTATCTGGTCCAAGGATATTTGGCAGACTGGAGGAAGCCAAGGATCGAACCACCAAACTTCTAATCAGTAGTTGATTTGCTCTACCACCTGAGCCACAGCCACCCCGCTAAAAGGTGGGAAACTAGAAGACTGGGAACGCAAGAACCAGAACATTACCAGAAACATGGAGGAAACACACAGCATGATGAGGGTATGATGTGATGAAGGGCAGTGGAAAACACAGGGTTTAAATACACAAAGGAGTAATGAGTAAATGAAACAAAGCAGGAGAGTACAGCTAGGAGTAATCAAACATAATGAGATGTGGAGAAAGCAAAACTGAAAACATTAACGGAGGACACAAAACAGTTTTTTCCCTGTTTTTTACAGGGACAAGAGTAAAAAACTGTGACATGGAGACATGACTGACTTTGGGGACACACAAACACTGACAAGAAAACATAACTGACTCAACATGACACATGAAATATGCAGGAGGAAGAGTACAAAACCCAAGATCTAAAAATCAAAGACAGTTATTAGAAATATTTCAAGAGAGCAGTTAATTTAATTATTAATGGTGCCTAGAGAAATAAGGTTAACATTAATTTTAAAATAATTTAACATAAATGTATACAATCTGTTAAATATTACCAAACTGTATTGGAAATCTTTCCATATATAAAACTGCTTGAACTCACAAGCAGTTTTCTTTTTGTCTTCATCTTGTGGCACTTCTACAGCACAAGCTAGTGGACGATGTTCTCCTGTCTCTGCCGGTGCTGAGTCCCTTGATTCTGAAATATATGTGTGATATATTTATCATAACAAACTGAATATAAAAATGCAACATGTAAAAATTGGACTGGAAAAGTGTGGTCTTTAATATATACAGAGCAGTGATATTGATGATGCCTGCACAGAGTTAAGAAATGATAAAAAGACAACACCCAACATAAAAGATGCACCAATTTGATATTGGAATCCAGGGGCGATTCTAGGATCAGAGCTTTGGGGGTGCTGAGCACCCAGAGCTGCTCAGCCAGGCAAGATAAACTTTACTCATCACGATGAGACTTCTTCCCTGCCTCTGTCAGTCCCTGCATCCTTAAATGTCTCCAGTTGTCCCGAGTTCCCTCTGGCTGCCTCCTTGGTGCATTTAAACCCCTGTTCCTCCCTGTCCTCATCATCTGTTGTCTTCGTCTCC
>NW_005188161.1:67471-68516 GCF_000239375.1 Pundamilia nyererei | reverse complement strand
GACGTGTCTTTGATTTTGAAGGATGTGACAGCTGATGACTCAGGACTCTATGTGTGTTACGTTGACCAGAGAAAAACGAAACGAGCCAGTCTGTACATTCACCCCATCAGAATCACCTACCTAACTGTTGTTCCTCCAGGTAAGTTTGAGTTTTACATGAAGGAGGGGTTCACATGAATAGGATGAGGGACCTATATAATCTTCTGTACCTGACATTTACACTGACCATGAAAAAATAGCATGCCATGCCATGATTAGTGACTCAGTGCTTTCTTCCGGTCCAGCTTTGTCGAGCTGCTGGTAGAATTTCAGGATGCCAGCCACTTCCTCTATCTGTCAGTACTACATGCTGTGCAGGGGCCTGTTCTTCCATGATGGTTCATGGATCCCCGTCCTTTCTTCTTTGGCTCTCTGGTACCACCAGTATTGGGGAGTAACGCAATACATGTACCGGTGTTACGAATTTAAATACAAAATATGAGTAACTGTATTCCATTACAGTTACCGTTTAAAAAGGTGATATTGAGAATACAGTTACTTTGTTGAAATAAATGGATTACACTGCGGTCTTTTCCTGTTTCATATGTTAGGCTGTGCCCTCTGTTTCTGGTAATTCCACGCCAGTGGAAACCCAAACAAAACATGCATTACAAGGCTTTAATGCCTGTGTCTCAATCTCGCGCCCCATGTCACCTCTACTTGCAGCCCACATAATGACATGAAGAAATGTTTTAAAAAATGTTTATTCCAAAAATGATTTAATGTGACGGCAACAGGCTGATTGTTGCAGGCATAGCCCTAACGAATGTAGCCTCATGGGCAGTGTAGTCCGTACTGCAGTGAGAATAGTTTGCCATACCCGTTGGGTGTCTATGAGCGAGGGAATGAGAAAAAGGAGAGTGGAAAAGTATGAGTTGCCTGACGAGCTTGTAAGTACGCTATTAAGACTCGATTATACACAATAGTAAGTTCCAATGGAGCAGCCTTCCAACGCCTCTTTCTGTCTCTCGGTAGCAAAGTTGACCCAAACAACAAAGTAAAGCTA
>NW_005188161.1:63002-66557 GCF_000239375.1 Pundamilia nyererei | reverse complement strand
CTGGAACATACGAGTGTTATGTGGCCCAGAGAGGAGTGAACCGCAGGAAGAGAGCCAGTCTGGATAGTTACCCCATCAGCACCACCTACCTGAGTGTTGTTCCTCAAAGTGAGTTGGTAGAGTTCAGTTAGTACTATTGTCAGTATAGATCAGGGGTAGGCAACCCTTCTGATTATGAGTGCCATCTAAAATTTCCTCAGAAGTAAATGTGCATATGATTGCATTAGCAATAAATTTAATAACGCTTTATATGCATTATATATAAAGAATTATATATATATATTACACACTATATGGAACCACTCTATAAGATTATATTTGTTCGCAAATGTTGGCAGCTATCAGCGAATAGTTATCAGCTATTTTGAAACAAAACACAAGAATTTTTATCCATAACAGCAAATGAACTGTACAACAGAGAATGCAAATGCTTTTTATGGTCTCCTGACAACAATGATAAGAAAAATAAACTGGGCCAATATGACATGTTTGTTAATACAGAGATACACATGATAATGTGATCTCTGGTCTCCCGCACAGAGACACAGTTCTCCGAGTGTCCAGCATTCAGACGGCTACCTCAGGACACTTTTTGTGTCAGAGAAAATCTGCTCACACAGACATGTAGAGCCAAATACTGTCAACAAGGCCTCTGTAATGTTCTGAATACAGTTAAACTTGTCAGGTAGTGATGTCCAGCAGGTGAAAATGCAGCTCCATGAACACCACCCAGCTGTATAGAAACTCATGCTAGCTAGTACCCAGTACGAAAAAGTCAGCATAATGAAAATCAACTCCACCTAAACTTGGTTTATATCTGACCCAGATAGAGTGCAGGTCATAACTTCTTACCTGAAGTTCAGTTCACCTGACACTCAGACCGGCGGCCGCCTCGCGTCTCTCTTCCTCCTGCCTCCCCTTCCCTCAACCACCTCTGGGAAGCTCTGCCATAGCCACCACCAAACAACTGAGTTATTTTTGCACCTGCCAACATCTGGCCAATCCACCATCTTTCAATTTTTATACCATTACAAAAAAAAATTAAAAATCATCAGCCCACCAAGCAAATACCCAGTGTGCCCGATGGCTACTCCAGATATGGTCGTGCCATCAGTTAAGCCTTCGCATGCCCCTGGTTGCCGACCCCTGGAATACATATAGCTGCTTCTTGGTTTTTGATGTCTGATGTTTCTGAGAAGAATAAAAGTCTGAAGCTTGGATCTTTGTAGTCGTACTTTATACTTTAAAACTGGCTACAGCCTGCAGAAAAGAGGTGATTCACTTCTGTTATTCCTAAATGTTTATAGTAACTTAGACAAAGTAGGTAAAGGGCTGCACGTTGAAGAACTAGTTGAAACATGAGACATATACATATATAGCGTTGGGTCTTTTTCTTGGTTTGTATTTTTTTTGTCTGTGATTGGCTGTTGTAGTTATCAGTTAGTTCTTTAACCTCTCTGCTCTGTGTTGTTTCCTCTTTCAGGCCAAAAAATCATCAGAGCTGAGTCTGGACAGAACGTCACTCTGACATGTCGAGCTCCAAACACTGTCCTCATACCAGGTGTAGAGTGGAGCAGACGTGACTTGAAGGCACAATATGTCTTTTGGTACTGGGAACAAGAGTTTGTTCGAGATTATCAGCATCCATCTTTTAAGAACCGGGTGGATCTGCAGGACAGACAGATGAAGGATGGAGTCATGTCTTTGATTCTGAAGGATGTGACGACTGCTGATAGTGGAACATACGAGTGTTGCATCATCCAGGAACTGAGAGACGGTAGAAAGTTATACATTTTAAAGACTGATCCCATCAGCATCATCCACCTAAAAGTTATTCCAAAAGGTAAGTATGTTGGACTGAGAGCTGTTATTGTGCTTTTATTGGTTTCTTTTGCAAGTATAATCTACTACATAAAAATGACACAATAGACAGAAGGAGAAAAAAACAGCACAACACAAATACAGCCAAGCACCAAGGTAGAACTTTCTCTTCATCCCACTCATCCCACCTTTCGTGGCAAAAAGCCAGATGCTCTGAGGACAGACGTGAGTTCACAGTGATGTGAATCCAGCAGGAGGTAGTCAGCTGCAAATGTCTCACACAGCCCTTGTTTGTTTTTTAACATCTTTGGGTTTTTTCTGGTTTTGATTGGAAATGTGTGGGGGTGGGCATATTTAGTCTGGAAACTGTTAAAAATCAAGCAATATAAGCATATATTAAAAAGTTTTGATTACGATCATCATTATTTTCCTTTGGGGGAAGACTGAAACCTCTGTGGAGGACCTAAAAAAATAATGCAGGGAAAGTATGGGTCTTTGTGAAGGCTTTTCCATGTCATTTCCTCATCAGATTTATTGTTTATTTCCCATGAAGGTTTAGTTGTTCAGTGCCAGAACAGAATTATTTAAATAAAAGGAGGGAGCAGGGAACCCTTAAGAGGTCCTCAATCCATTTTTCAGCCACTGTTTTTTTATTTTATTTATTTTTTTTATTTCAAATCATTTTCACTGTGTTGAATAGAATATAGCCAAACATGCCAAACATTTTTATTTATCTTATTTTAAAATTGTGGTCAAAGTTCATTAGATTAGCTTAAAATGGCTAAGCTACAGACATGCATCCACCTTTTGGCCTGGGGGCAAAAAACGCCCCATTGAAAACCATTATAAACACTATTTTTCATCCCAAATTTATTATAACATAAATTAATGCAGTTCTGGAGATAAGTATTTTTCTGGGGATTCGGGGGCTTAAATTTCTTTTTTATTTGGCCAGCAGGTGGCCAATATTTTTTTTTCAAATTTAAAGCAATGGTCCAAAATTCATTATTTTCCCCACTTTGTTGTTGACTACAATGATTTTTATGTGTGACTATCAATGCTGCATAATGACATGTGCGTTTCTAAAAAGTAATAAAGGTTTGTTTGCCTAAAAAAAAAGATCTGTGTGACAAAATTTTTTTTTTGTCTAATTTCAAAAATCTTAGAATGCCACACTGCAATACAAACAAATAACTATTAAAGGAACCAAAACCAAATTAGACTTCAAACCAGGGTTTTAATAGTTTTGCAATTTTCATTAGTTTTTATTTTTATTTAGTTTCGACTTCAGATTTTCAATTTTATATGAGTTTTAATTAGTTTTTACCAATTGTTTGCTAGTTTATTTTATTTTATTTTTGAAAATCCTTAGTTTCAGTTTAGTTTTGATTAGTTTCAGTTATAGTTTTAGTTGTGTTTGCAATAATTAAGTGTAACAAAATCCCAGTTTCATCATATCAGTCATTCTCTTCTGCTTATCCTTGGGTATGTTGCTATTCCAGCTACCATACCCAAATAAATAAATAAATAAATAAATAAAGGCAGATGAACAACCACTGATACCAGGCAACTATAAAATGTATATCTTGGCCCCAATAAGACTATTAACTCTTGCAGCACCGGGTGTTCGTAATTTTGGTTCAAGTGAATTGATAAACTTTTTGAAGGCAATTGACTCACACAGTTATGTAGATGTCCCCGTCCTGTTGTCTCGGGATGCATCACGCTGCCTTG
>NW_005188161.1:59799-61961 GCF_000239375.1 Pundamilia nyererei | reverse complement strand
AAAGGAATTACTAATGTTAAAAAGTGGTTTTATTTATATATGTTTACGTATAAATAAATATGGTGGCCCCTAGAGACAAAGCACATACAAAATCCAAAAAGTATGTACAACAAGGGTCTCAAACTCAAATGAGCCGCGGGCCACTTCTGGCACCATCCTCTCATTGGGCCACATTAGTGTCCAAGTAGTACAAAAAAACGAACACCCACTGATATTTCCTAAAATGTAGTGTTTTGTTAGTTCTATTTAATTCCAAATATTGTGTAACAAGTCAAAATTGGAAACATGAATGCAATTTTTTTCTCACTCTTAACTATCTCAAGCCTTTCAGTTTAATTTGTCATATGCAAGTTAGCGCAGGGTCAACATTGCAATGAAATGTATTTGACGAGCAGAAGACAGTCACTCAGCAGTGTAGTACAGTAGTTTCATTGAACTACCAAATAAACAGCTCTTTCTTGCCAGACACGTGGAAGCACTTTTGTTACATTTATGTTTGTATTTAACAACAAACAATTGCAGGTATAAGCGTGCACATTAGTTTTCGACTGAAAGTGAAAATTGTTTTCTTTCCAAATAAATCTCTCACTGAACTAACACAGCCCTCAACATGTTTGCTCTCTCTTGTTACCTCGGCCAGGCCCGCAGCCCCGAACCGTGGTAAGGAGACCTCGGGCTAATACTTTGGGTTCCGTGTCGGGAACGAGCTTTACTGTCTGGGTCAACTTTGCTAGCGAGAGCCAGAGAGAGGCGTTGAAAGGCTGCTCCAGCAGAACTTTATTGTTTCGTAGGAAAACACACACAGTGTACAGTCGATTCTTAATAGCTTACTTACAACTGGGCTCGTTAGTCACTCTTTTTGGCTGCGGTGGTTATGTTTATATTTACATGCTTCCATCTCCTGTTTCTGCTTGGTAGCACCTCGAACTTTTCGACTTTACTTTTTCTCCCTCCCTCACGCTCACACATACACAGCGGGAGGGGCGGTCCCACACGTTATCCCTGCAGCAAGTACTACACTGCACATGAGGCTACAGTCATAAAGGGCCATGCCTGTAACACTCTGCCATCATATTAGATAATTTTTCATATAATAATTAAAAAAATATTTCTTCACATCAGTATGCAAGTAGAGGTGCAGTGGGCCGCAAATGACCAGCGGGCGGCGAGTTTGAGACCCCTGACATACAAACTCCAAAGCACATAAAAACTCAAAAACACATTTCTAGCGTTAACTGAACTTCCAAAACAGAGATCACCAAGATCACTTAAATTACACAATTGAAAGCCCATGAGTATTGTTTGTGTATTTATACACAAGCACTCATATATATTCAAGTAATTTAAAAAAAGTTCATTTACCTGTTACTACCACACACCAAATCCAGTCGTTGGTACTTCCTGGCTTGTGTAGCCACTAGGTAACAAAAGCTCAACACTGCGAAGCTTATGACCTTCAGAAGACTGAGTGTCTTTTATTTTCTGAAAGTTTCAGTCAACCACTCACTCAGAGGATCTTCAATCCCAGATAATTCCTTCTCTTCATTAAATAATGCCCGTCATTCTTCCATGCCCTGATAACTGGCCCATCCTGAGCTGAAATGTAGATACATCAAGCCAAACCACACCTTGGTCACACCAACCCTTTTTCACCCTGAGGATGTCGAACACCATCCTAGTCTGGACTGTCAAAGGTGACTTTAATGCCGACTGTTCTTACCGTCCTGTTTGTTGCATTCCCTGGTCAGATTAGCCAATCTTTGCACACTGGAATAAACATAATCAACATGGTCAAAATTATATTGAGTGTTACTTCAAAATATTATAGATTCAAAACCTCCATCCCTATGGGGTTTGCTAAATTATGTTTATCTAGAACTCCATTCTGTTTCTATTGTTTCTAAATTTTGGAGAATTTTATGCTAGGTATCACAGTTTAAGAATTTGACCATTCATAGGGTTATCACCCCCATTGGGGCTTACCTTTCCCATATTCGTGATATTCTTCCCACGAACATTTGCAATTACCCTCTTTTGGTGACAGAAAAGTGGTGGTGTGGCCAAGTGGGTGCTATATAGGGATGGGTACCGGTGTCCGGTGCCATGATGGCACCGGTTCTGACATAAACGGTAGTAACCAGACCGAAAAGCAGCGCACATTT
>NW_005188161.1:54275-57332 GCF_000239375.1 Pundamilia nyererei | reverse complement strand
ACCTGCACACACAGATATCCCCCTAAAATAGCTAAAACTAAAAACAAACTAAAAACTACTTCCAAAAACATTCAGCTTTGATATTAATGAGTTTTTTTGGGTTCATTGAGAACATGGTTGTTGTTCAATAATAAAATTATTCCTCAAAAATACAACTTGCCTAATAATTCTGCACTCCCTGTACAGGCCATTTACCATTTATGCCCCTGTCGGTTGTATTCTATTTTAATAATTGACTATTTTAAAAGAAAAACCTCAGTCACGTGGACCAGGGTTTATCATCACACAACGCTAATTTGAACCATACTCTCTGTTATTGTTTTGATTGTGACGATTTTCCTATGGAATATTTCATTGGCCTTTTACAATGGCCTTCAATGCTGAATGATACATGTCATAACTTGTTCTCCACTTCTTTCAGATGTTCGTTGTTACAGTGGAATCTCTTGTGTGATTTTTAACGTTTCTCGATACTTCATGTTCCGGTATCAGTTCATTTCACAGCCATTTTATGACTGGGTTTGCATCTTATCTCTGCAGGGTGTCGCTTCCTTCTATCTGGTGTCTGTCCTATATCACAGGAAGACTTCAATGTTTCCATTTCCATGTTTTTGTTGTCCGTTTGTCAGCTGTTGTAAACTTCTCTTTTCGGACACCAGTAAACAGTCCTCTACCATCTCCTCCATTTGTGGGTGTCACCCACTGGCCCCTCATGTTCCTCTGAATCTGTTTCTGCTCTCATGCGAAACACCATGTTGTTGCTTTAACAAACGTCCACTATTCGGTGTTGTTTGTTTCTCCATCCTCTCACTGATCTTGTAAGCTGCTGCCTCTTTGTTTTAATCTTGTCATGGTCCTGGGTCATGTGACCCAGCATTCTGAGTTTCTTGGTGTGTTTTGTTATTCTTTGTAATCTAGTTTCATTTCAGTTTATCTAGTTACATTCTGCCATGTTTCATGTCCAAGTTTTCTTTGTTTGTCAAGTTCAAGTCATGTCTGTGTCTCCTTATGTTTCCTGTTTTATTTTGAAAGAGCTTTGTGTTTTGTGTTTATTGCATTTAGTTTCACATATCTTGTCATTATGTTAATTGTTGTCAGCTGTCTTCCCCATGTGATTCTACTTCCCTTGATCATTCCTTATGTGTATTTAGTCTGTGTGTTTCCGCTCAGGCAGTGTCAGATCGTCTGTTAAACTCACCACAGTTTTCATAGGTTTACCTCATTGTTTCACTGTGTTTCCTAGTTTACTCAGTGTTCATAGTTTTGTCATAGTTCTTTCACTGAGTGTCACAGGCTTCTGTTAACACAGTGTTCATAGACTCCTTAGTTTACCTAGTTTCCTGTTTTTCTTCTGCAATCAGCCACAATAAAGGCTCGCTTTATTTTTGAAACTATGTTTTGTCTCCACTGTGTCTGCATGTGCGTCTACCTCATTCTTCACACCGGCACACCCTGCCGTGACAAATCTCATCTTTTGTAAAATTATGGTAATGACTCCTCTGTTAGAGCATTAATTTGTCATTTGTCCGCTGAGTCTGTATATATATGTTGCTCCTTTCTCCTCCTGAAAGTTGTATTCCTTTGGTGAGAGCCAAAACGTCTGCCACTGAGCTAAGGCAGATTGTGTGCTCTAATTCACCATAGCAAGTCTCCTCAAGATCTGGATATACCAGTAGCGCAGTTTCTGATTTCAATCTGCAGTCATTTGTTGATGGTAAATGGCCTGTTTTTATATAGTGCTTTTCTAGTCCCTAAGGACCCCAAAGCGCTTTACACAACAAGTCATCCACCCATTCACACACACATTCACACACTGGTGATGGCAAGCTACATTGTAACCACAGCTGCCTTGGCGCGCACTGACAGAGGCAAGGCTGCCGGACACTGGTGCCACTGGGCCCTCTGACCACCACCAGTAGGCAGCGGGTGAAGTGTCTTGCCCAAGGACACAACGACCAAGACTGTCCAAGCCGGCAACCTTCCGATTACGTTGATGTTTCCACAATGTCATTCCTTGACAGTTTTATTTCAGAAGCTCTCTGATTCTAGTCTAAACAACAGCATTCCAGTAACTTTCCACAGGAAATGGTTTCCTCTTATCTATATTTTTTCCCAGGCAAGCATGAGCAAGAGTCTGCAGCTTTCTACTCACCAAGGACACATAGTCTCATGCCTTTATTTTCAGGGCTGTGTCCACTTAATACTTAATATATATATATACTTAATACTATACAACTTTATAACTTTATAACACTTATTAACCCTTTAAAACCGGTCAGAGCGGGCACGCTCCGTTTTGCGCAACTACATTTAAATCCCAGTAGCACTGCAACCACATAAGCTAGTGCAATATTTTTTTTTGCATATGAAACCGGAGGAGTTGTACTTACATCTTATGCCATCAGCTTGTCCTTGGTCACAGTTTCCTTCCACATATAGCTTAAACTGCATAAAAAGCGCTTGCAGCAACAAAAACATAATATTCCAGAAACTCGCTTTGCCGATCCGATCAGCTGTTCATAACACTTCCTACGTTGGAATAGACGTCAGCGCGAACTTTCACATGTCCGCCATGACCTGCCCGAAACTGGAAGTGACGTCATTTTCGCGGAAATGTAGTTTTTTACCATCAGGGCCTCATGAGCCTATACTGGTGTTTTTAAAAGTTATGTTTGACTTAATGACTTTCTGTGTCATTTCTGGGATGCTTAGGACTCATATTGCACTGCTGAAGACACACAAAATAAATTTCCTGCGGTAGGAAACTATTTTGTGCAGACTTTTTGTATTTAGAGTTTTGAGGGATAAACCTCTTAAATTTCTCTAGCTAGAAATATATGTTAAAAAAACAAAAATGAATTTCAATATTTTAGTAGTTTATTGCACTTTTTTGCAATTTATGTAATTACTATTCACTTAATGCATACGTATTATTAAAATGTGGGCTATAATGGTTGTATTGATGTATAGCAACTTGAAATGCTCCCAAAAATGGCACCACACCATGTAAAAATATAATATAAGCTCTGGTGGACTTGGTTCTATGGTAGGTCTTAA
>NW_005188161.1:49664-51355 GCF_000239375.1 Pundamilia nyererei | reverse complement strand
CAGCAACATTACACTTTATAAGCCAGGTCTCCTCGGCTGTACTCGTCCGAGCCTACATGCGCGGGGATTGGTATCGCCAGCGCCAGCTTGTTACAACAGTAAGGTGTTTTCTTGGAGAATGGAACATGAGCAGCATGGAATGGCTGCCGCTAACAACACACACCCACTAGGAGACCCCCATAGCTATTACAATAGTTGGGCAACCCCCCCTAGTGGTGCTATAACCCAAAAGGGTTGTTACAGTGGCTTCACTCCACATCAGCCACGTCACTTTGCCAGCCAAAACACCGGTGTCGGCACATAAGGACGCTGTCATAGCCTGTCAGCAACGTTGATTAGCTGCATATATATGAAAGTAAATCGCGTGATGGAGTATGGGATAAGGTGGCATCGTTCTAATCCCATACGGGGGCAGCCAGTCACTTACTGACTAACACTGCAAAACAGAATTGTTAAGGTTTAAATTTGAATTTGAATTCAGGTTAGATTTTTTTGTGCACAACGCAGATTTTTTGTGCACAGAGATCGTGCCAGCAGTGCGCAATTGCGCACGCGCGTGGCTTAGAGGGAACATTAGCTGTCAGTTCTCTCATTCCTTATATCAAGACTGTAAATCACACTACTGATTTCAGTTCATTTAATATGTGAGTGCACAGATTCATTCTCAACTGGACATAAATGATGATCAAAGGTTATACATATGAGGAATTCATCAAATCCCAGCCTCTAACACCTTGCGCTGAATCTTAGCATTGAATTTCCACTATATTCTAATCAGTACAATTTAAGCATTCATTACACCTACAGTGCAAACCATTAAACAAATTACAACAAGTACTGTTGAGAAACTGTAATACAGAAATAACAATTAAAATTCTCAACAAAAAGAACAACTGATGAAAATATAAATAATGTATAAACACTTAACAACATCTAAGTCATGTCACGTGACAGCTCAACATCTAAAAACAAGAGGGGGGAGTGCGCCTGCTTTGCGCTGAGACAGGAGTGGCGGGTCTGGTGCCCACGCTATTGATCCGATACTGATGCTGACTTGGATCAATCTGCCCACCACTAATTTCTAGGCGGGGCCAAGTGGCTTTCCCTTGGGTAGTCTCAGAAACTTATCTCTGCTTTTTCCAGATGATGTGGTTCTGTTGGCTTCATTGGGTGATGCTCTCCAGCTCACTCTGGAACGGTTCACAGCTGAGTGTGAAGTGGTGGGAATTAGAATCCGCTGGTTTAAGAAAATGATCCACTGTCAAACTATAAAACAGTGAGGCTCAGCAGTTTTATATGTAAACTGAAACATCTCTCAACGACCATCTACTCACTGGTCCAGATTTAATGAACACATTGGTGGGTGTCCTTTGTCGCTTTCGAAAAGGTTCTGTTGCAATCATGAGCGACATTGAGAGAATGTTCCACCAGTTTCATGTGAAAAGGGAAGATCAAGATTATTTGAGATTCCTATGGTGGGAGAATGGCAACTTGGAAACCTCACCATCAGTTTACAGAATGAAGGTTCATTTGTTTGGAGCGGCCTCATCGCCTGGCTGTGCCAATTTTGGCCTAAAACATCTGGCAACTCAAGGACAAGGTCAGTTCAACGAAGAAACTATACATTTCATCCAAAGGAATTTCTACGTAGATGATGGATTGGCAAGTGTTCCGACTGAGAAGGAAGCCAT
>NW_005188161.1:43074-47389 GCF_000239375.1 Pundamilia nyererei | reverse complement strand
AGGTGAGGATGGACTCGATGATTGCAGTGTCGATGAACCCTCCAACAGCAAGCCATAGGGGAGGTGTCTGGGAGCGTCAAATATAGTCAAATAAGGACTATAAAAAGTGTTCTTACCGCTATTCTCGATCAGTCATCTCAAAGGCTTGACTGCACCTCCTTGAGAACCTTTCTGTATGAGGTCATGGCTATCATCAACAGCAGATCACTCACGACTGAACATTTGAATGATCCATCAGGCCTTGAACCATTGACTCCAAACCACATCTTGACAATGAAGTCCAAGATCATTCTGCCCCCGCCTGGAGAGTTTGTCAAAGAAGATGTTTATCTTAGGAAAAGATGGCGTCGAGTGCAGTGTTTGGCTAATATGTTTTGGACTCGATGGAAGAAAGAATATCTTCTTAATTTACAAGAGCGACAAAGGTGGCGGAAGAACAGAAGGAACATCAAGGTTGACGACATTGTCCTTCTACAAGATGATCTGGCACCACGCAATGAGTGGAAGATGGCTAGAGTCACAGAACTTTATCCAGGATCAAATAATCGAGTGAGGAGAATAAAGTTGCTCGTCAGTGATACACATGACAAAGGAGGGAGCCACACAGCTAAAACTGTTGTTCTTGAGAGACCTGTTCAAAGAGTGGTTACTCTCTTAGGAGTGTAACTGTTGGCATGATGACATTGTATATAATTTGGATTATTTCTTTATGTTGTCAAGATCCATGTCATGATTGTAAATTATTTAAGCTGTACATTACTTGTTTGGGTTTTGTAGTCAACGTTTTGGTGCTTTTATTTTGAAAGTCAAGTCCGCTTACAAGTTGCGCTAGTTTCCTCTTTGGGTAGAACGAAGAAAAACACCTGTAAGCGCGCAGAAAGGATGGTTTTTATTGAAAGACATGTTAAGTGGACTTTGACTGCACACGGTTAAACGGTTAAAGGAAACCTCAGAAGAATGGCGGCTAGTTCCCTTTTTGCAGCATGCAGCCAACGAGGTATTTATTTATTTATTTATTTATCGTGTTTGTTGTACAGTGTTTTTACTGCTGTGTCTTATGCTGAGTTTTATTTTGTTAATGCTGTATAGTTTTCACGGTGGCTTTGGAGAGAAGTCTTCAAATAAACCAGTGACAGAAAACCACTTGCGTCTGCCTGTGCTTCGAGGGAATTATAAGTACACTTGCAAAAAGGGAGTTTAACTATTTTACTTCATTGCTTTTCTACTTATAGCACTCTATACAACATGTTTCACAACCCAAACACCTTCTTCTTGATCTAAGAGCTTTCTACATAACATCCAGACTCCAATGAACATTTTGGGAGTAACTCAGAGTTCAGTATCTTGCCCAAGGATACTTTGTTTTGCAGACTGGAGAGGAAAGAAATGAAACCAACAATCGTTAAACTAATGGATGGCCTGCTCTTCCTTCTGAGCTACAGCTACCCCCAACAGAAAGCACTGCCCTGGTTCTGCTGGAGTGTTTTTTCTCTTGTGCTTGCTGAAAGGGGGTCATTAGATTGTTCAATATTCAAAGGGTGTGTGTGGGGTCTTTGAGGATGGAGGCAGCTCTCCTCTGGACTCTGCGATGGTAGATGCTCTGCAGAGAGGGCAGCAGAGTTCTGATGATCTTCTCCGCAGTTGTTATCACTCTCTGCAGGCGTTTGCAGTCCATAGCAGTAGTGCTACTGTACTGTGATGCAGCTGGTCAGTGTGTTCTCCACAATGCAGCTGTAGAACCTGCTGAGGTTCTTGGCTGACATGGCAAATTAATTATTTAATGCGTTAATGTAAAATGTAAAACACAAGACATGAGTACTATAAACAACACCAAAAGTCAAACTAGAAGGGATGACCTAAATTGGGAATACATTGCGTGTCATGTCATAATCAAGGACGAGGGATAAACAGCGCTGACACGGAGGATGCAACAACAGGCAGGGAAAAACACAGGGCTGGCATAATTAGGGAATGCAAGACAGGAAGGGAACATAGGGTCAATGCAGGCATGATTACACATGGGGAAACAACTCTGAAAGCAGAAACATGGGACAAGAATTACCAACGTAAAGCAGGAAACTGAAACAAACACCATGAAATACTGAAGCCATCAGTATTGTTTAGGAAGAATAAAATAAAAATATCCTAGATTGTTTTTTTTAATTATTATTATTTCAACATAAACTTATGTTATATAACAGTATACCTGTGAATAAAAAGTTAATTCCTGGCAGCACTCGGTTTTTATACCCTAAGACTGATAACACAAAAGCAGTAGTTATGATAATGTTGTTTTACTTTATCATGGAGTTGGTGTCTTTTTACACACTTAAACCACAAAGTGTATATCTCTTCCTGTGAGACCTTCTCTCTAATGGCTGACAAGTGTGTGTCAAAGCGCAGCAAGGAAATATCTTGGTTTGTTTTTACATGTCAATGTAAAAGCTACTCTTTTATTAGGCCTTAAACTCTGACCTGAAAGGAAATAATCCGCTTACTTTTTTCAAGTAATGAGTAAAGTACGAGATTACTATTGCAAAAAGGTAATTAGATTACTGTTTCTTTCCCGTAGGAACGCTGCGTTACTAAAATCATGATTTTTTTGCGAGAATGTCTCATGACAGTGACGTAAGCGAGTGTGACGTTCGTGGCAACAGCTGTGTGCAGATCAAAAATGGATAATATAACGAGTGCTGGAGAGAGTATGAGCATGCAGCGTTTAAAGTGTGGAAGTACTGACCTTTACGTTTGATTCCATTAAAAGTGACAAAAACATTAGCTGTTCACTGCGTGGGAAGAAAACTTCTTTTTACAGCGGAAAAAACCCTTAAACTTCTGAACAAGCACTAGCAAGCTAAACAGGTGAAAACAGCAACAGGACCACTGAGTCTTTGATTTTATTTATTTTCTGCTGTGTTTTACTTGCATCTATTTGAAAGAGTGAGTGTAAACACACAAAAAAACCTATTTTATTTTATGTGCTGCAATGTGCACAAAATAGGTTTAAATGTTAACAAAATTTCTTCCAGCCAGAGAATGTTGCATATAATTACATTTTTGCTTGATGCATAAAATTAAAAGATTAAAACTAATAAAACAAATTTTAAAAAGAGACTTTTTCATTTGATTACATTTTATATGATGGATTCTGCAGAAAGTAGAATTGGGCTGAAAGATCTATCGCTTTATCACCTATTCAGGTTGTAAATCGTGTTTTTAAAAAGTAACTAATTACTTTTGAAAATAAGTAATCAGTAAAGTAACAGGATTACTTTTTTGGAAGTAATCAGTAATTAGTCACTGATTTTTTTTTTTCAAGTAACTTGACCAACACTGGTAAAGTGTGGAACTGTAGATAGCATTATATTGCTAGCAGGCAGGTGTAACTGCAGGAGGAAAATAATTAGTAAGAAGCAGCATTAAAGGAAAAGGCAGCGCTAACTGCAGTTTAACACATTTTAGTAATTATAGACAAAAAGCAGAACTAGGTGATGGACTTGTTGCACGTCAAGACTCTGTATATAATCACTCACACCTTATAGGGATGAGGACAAGTATAGTGAAAGAAACAAAATCAAAGTGAAGCACCATAAAAGGAGGGTTAAGAAAATTAAAGGAAGGAGGAGATATTTAGTTCAAAACTGTGTATGAAGGGTACAGGAACACAGAGTACTAAAAAACAGAAAAGTAGGCGCTGAATGAGGAACTTAAATAAATGTAACAGATCGAGGGACTGCAAGGCTTTTGTGCTGTGCTTATTCTCCCTTGTACATGGGACAATAAAGAAGCTGTTGAAACAGAGTCTGTCGGGACAATAACTGTATTGGTAAATCTTGTTACATGCTTTTGTTTGCTACCTGCTGAGTTTAGATACTAGCTGATTAAGCTCAGAAACCTTTTAAAAAACAATTGGGAGCTATGAGAATGTAGGATGTTGTTTTTATTCAATTATTGTTCCTTATAGTGTGGTTTATGTTTGTTCTACAAATGTTACTGGTGATGCTCGATGTGGTTAGCCAACCCCTCACAGCCATTTTACAATAGGGGGAGGTATTAAAATACAGATATCTGCTTTGGTTATATTGAAATAAGCATTTTTAAAAGCATTACATTGCAAAGGAAGTTACATTTACTGTGGTAATTAAACTCAAACAGCTCCATCTAGTGGACATACATAAAAGTTGCTATTCCAGTCAGTCATCAGCCTGTTTCTAAATGTAGTTATGTAGTTTGACCTCATGGTTGCAGTGAACAAAACTACAGACTAACATATTTAGGAACTTTAATATGAATGTTTTTAAATACCTTAAGAACA
>NW_005188161.1:32679-42462 GCF_000239375.1 Pundamilia nyererei | reverse complement strand
CTGTGTGGGCTGTTTTCTGTCTGTGTTTCTGTACTGTGCTTAGGACTCTTTCCAGGTCCCTCCCCTAATGAAGAGTAGTGAGCGGCTGATTGGACCATGGAGCAGGTGACTACCTTCAAAAAGCCGCTCTGACAGATCCACAGAGAGAGAGAGAGAGAGGAGCGAGCGAGTAGCTTGACAGCCGACGCGGCCCTGACCCTGGTTTTCCCAGCCTGTATTTTTTTATTGTGTATTTGTGTGAGCGTGAATTGTAAAAGCCGCTCCTAGTGCATTAGCTGAGAGCGTAGGCACTCTTGGGCTGAAGCGGAAGGGGTGAGCCGCCTTTTCTTTTGGAACCGTTTTCTCCTGTTTTCCGGGTTAGGGAGCGAGGGATAGCTCTGTCATTTGTTTGTTCTTTTTCTTTCCTAGGGTTTAGTTAGTCTTTTCTGGTGGGACTTAGTTGGTTTTGTTTATTATTTTGGCCTGGGCTCACCCTGGAGCTATGCTTCTTGTCCCTAAATAAAATCACCTTTTTTTACTCACAACTGGTTTGGATGTTTGGCTTGGGAACCAGGGCGGGGATTTGTCTCTCTCTCCTCCAACCTTATGTGCGTCCCTACACGCCTAGATTAGGGGCGTAATAACTTCATTCTAAGCCAAAGACTAGAAAATATGGTGAAGTATATCTTCCCTTTGGCTTCACCTGCACAAGTGCCGAGGTAGGTCTCCCCTGCAGAATTGGTTTTCCCTTTGTTGGGAGCAGCACTGGGCTCTTCAAATCACGGACAAACAGTATCCCACATTCTTGAGTTTTAGTTCACAAACACTTGTTGTAATGACTAACTACTCCTGACATTTTGGAGATGTTAGCTCTTTATACAGTAAAGGTACAGCAGGATACAAATAACATCGGGCTGATCCTGCCACGATTTGTTCCCTCAGTTCAAATCACAGAGAAACAGGATCCCACATTCTTGAGTTTTAGTTCACAAACACTTGTTGTAATGACTAACTACTCCTGACATTTTGGAGATGTTAGCTCTTTATACAGTAAAGTTACAGTGGGATACAAATAACATCGGGCTGATCCTGCCACGATTTGTTCCCTCAGTTCAAATCACAGACAAACAGTATACCACAGCTGTTTATGTTTTTAAACCCATTTTGCACAGAGAGGCATTTTTGAAAAATGTATTGATAGCAATGTTGAATATTATTACAGGAAAAAAAACAACTACACGTAAAATAATCACATCGTGACGCCTCTGCCTTTCTAAATGGATGGACAGTAACTACACGTGTAAGCGTGTAAAACCTGCAGATAGTCAGATTAACAGTATTTTGTCTCTATCTGCAATTCCTCTCATGTAAATAATAACGTGGCGCACAGCGTGACGTGAAAAAAAGGCACATACCTTTGACGTTGCGTGACCAACTCTGTATTCCTCGTCCACATGTAAAAGCAAAAAAGGAGTTTTAAAAAAATCTCAGCTTTCGGTGATTCGAAATGCCGTTTACGTGGACGAAACGGCTGCGTTTTCAAAAATACCCATGTAGGTGTGGACATAGCGTAAAAGAGTTAGTAGTTTATTTTCTTACTACCTGTAATTTATTGCAGATTACTTGTATTTGCTTAATTGTTTACTAAATGTTTGAGGTGTGAAATAAACCGCAATGGAGCAAAATATGGGTGTGTGTGGTTGGAGGATAAGTTTGTGCGTGTGCACGTGGGGGGGGGGCAACATTTTTCTGTAAAACAAAAGGGGGCCCAGCAAAAAAAAAGTTTGGGAACCACTGTATTATAGAATCTTACAAGAAAGAGGCAAAATTGTATTCCATTGTGCTTTATTAGCTGCTTCAGTGAAAAACAAATAAACAACGGAAAATAAAACACCCAAATTATTGCAAAGCAACACTGGAAATGGAAAACTGGAAAACAGTTCAGTTGATCACTTGACTGCTTCAATACAACACTTTGGCATATATATGCGGACGTTTCGTGGCTGTTTTGATATCGCTCTCTCTCTTAACCGATCAAATCTCGCTGTGGTAGCAGCTTTTAACTCGGTATGACCCAGGTTGATAGAGGGGGCCCAGTCTGGATCGCATTCCAGCATTTTGCAGACTGGTTTTCCTACAAAACACAACAAACATTAGCCCGCAAAGCCACAGTGAGCAAAGCAGCATAGCGCAACAAATTCAATTCAAATCAATATAAGACTTATTTGTAACCTACATGAACAATTATGTTATGATAAATTACGTAATAACTACAACAAAACACTGACCTTTGTGGAAATGCTTGGAGCAGACTAACATGTGAGCGGGAGTGATCTGGGACGTTATATTTGGTCTTTGAATGGCTGCAATCCAGACCAGGTCGGCTCTTTGTTATTTCGGAAACATGGCTGAACAATTTCTTTTCCACTACGTAATCCGATAAAAACCATCTCTTTACCCGTCGGCTTCCCGTGGCTGTCATGCAACCAGCTATTGCAGTTAATAATACAACAGCTTCTTGCCATTTTTGCGTTTCTTTTTATCGCTGTGTGACTGTTTTCATGTGAAAGCCTGCATGCGCTAGTACCGCTTGCCATGCGTTCCCAGAATCCTTTGCGGTTTTACCCCGAAAATGACATCACATTTTCAATCTGTGATATTATAAAAGTTAAACCAGAGGCTGAAGTAGTCCTCCACTCCGACTACTGACATGCAGCTACTGGTCTCCAACTGGTTCTGCCAGCACCTCAGATACGAGGATGTCCACATATTAACAAGGTTTTTATTTAAAATTTTTTTTTGGTGTTGTTTTTCCCCCTCAGCCATGTCACTGTTATTTACATTTTTGGTGTAGATTTTGTTTTGTTTTGCTTTGTTTGATACAGCCAGATATTTTTCTTTTATATTTAAATTATTTTAATCATTATATATATATATTGTTTTTTTTTTACCACATATTACATCAACTAGGATTTACACCTATCTTATTTTATCCACCATAAAACCCATACTTGAAAGATGTTTTCACAGTTCATGTTTATATTTTTTGGACCCAAGTGTGGACACAGATGAGGAGACAGAATAATTACAACAAAAAGCGAGCCTTTATTTGGCTGAGACTCAGGAACAGAAAACCAAGTGAGAACAAAACTAAACAAAACTAAACCTAAACCTATACTGGAGGAACTAGAACTGACTATGACTTAATATGATTTGGTACAGGAGCATAAAGGAAGCTATGAAGTATCTATGAAATCCAGAAACATGAACATGTCCCATACCACATCATGAAAGACCTGTGGCGACAATAAGGATGAGATGGCGTGACAAGGAATGAATGGAAACACACAGAATAAATAAACAAGGTGATCATGGGAAATGGAAACAAATGAGGAACCAGCTGACACAAATGTACATAATGGCTCAACAGGGGAAGTGAGGCTAAACCAAGAAACACGGGACCTTTCAAAGTGAAACAGAAACATGGAGACTAGACATGACAACACAAGCTTAGCATAACTAAAACACGTGACAGAGTAGACAAGAACCCAAACACAGAAACCAAGAAGACAATGATAAATAATGGCTGACTTTAACCTCAACTAAAAGTTAAATAGTTAAATAAGAATAACACATAACCCAACAGTCATGTGACCTCCTATGAGCAAGCACTTTGGTGACAGTAGGAAAGAAAAACTGTGACTAGTTGAGAGGTGAGAGAAGGAAGACAGGACAAAGACAGGACAAAGAATCATACAATATCAAGTATGATTCAATGCAGAGGTGTCTATTAACACATAGTGAGTGAGTGAGACAGGAGACTGAAGAAGAAATACTTGATGCATCTTGAAAATCCCCCGGCAGCCTACGTCTATTGCAGCATAACTAAGGGAGGATTCAGGGTCACCTGGTCCAGCCCTAACTATATGCTTTAGCAAAGAGGAAAGTTTTAAGTCTAATGTTGAAAGTAGAGATAGTGTCTGTCTCCTGAATCCAAACTGGAAGCTGGTTTCACAGAAGAGGGGCCTGAAAACTGAAGGCTCTCCCTCCGAAAAAGGGGAACTGATCCATTTCTAGTTCCTAAAACCTGTCACAATTCCTTGTTTTGTAAAGTTTAGATGTCAAAAACATGTGACAGAAGAGAAATATCCATTGCAATGTCACAGTACTAGAGTGGCAACGAGGTTATATCTGGTCTTTAAATCTGCTGAAGTAAAGACTTTAAAGCAAACAGGTGACAGGATCAACAGAAGAGACTCAGCCTCTGGGCGGAGCCAAGACAGGGAAGAAGACACTCTTCGTCTCCTCTTCACCTGCAGGACAGGAGGACGATAGAGACAGAAATGAAGAGAGAAAAAAACGCACATCACTACTACTACTTTGCGCTACGGTAGACTCAACTAAAGAGAAAGAGAAAGAAACGCTGGCCTCTCTGGACCATCGCAAGAACAAGCTAACTGATAACTGTTATCACACTAAGAGACTTTCAGCTTTCTTTAAAAACATCAGATTTTAAGTTCAGGGACTTTGTAATTGTTGAAAAATACCACCATTTTTTTGACATTTATTACACTTTAAACGAAGGAGCAATGTCTGCTGTAACGTCTGCATCTATCTGCTGGACTTTACTGTCTGTCTGCCTCTCGTTTGTCTCTGCAGGTGAGATTAGATTTCAGATTTATAAATTATTAACACTCTTCAAGGATTCTGTTCATTGTTTTAAAGGTGTGTTTAACTGGGCTGTATGACCTGCCACATCTGCCGAGAGTTAAAGCTTAAGGACTGATCTGAGGTCTGTTTCTTTTCCAAGCATTTCTGTTAAACCAGAAATGTGGGAGGAGGAGAGCTGCGTCATTTAGCTTGTGAGCACTCTGTTTACCTGAGATTGTCCTCTCCTCCTGCTACACCTGCTTCATTTCCTCAAACCCACAGTTCATTCCTAAGTTCATATCAAAACAAATCTGGTTTTTCCTACTCTGCACAAGTTTGTGTTATTACAAAGATAACAAGTGAGGTTGAACCAGCAGTTAGTCATTAGTGGGCTGTTACAGTAAACTGTTGGCAAAAAAATAAATCTTCAATTAAAAGCTACTCATTGGGAAAAAAAATCTTTACTTTTAAACTAACTCTGTTGCACATTAGCTTAACTTTCACTATTCATAGAAAATTTGTCAGCATAAAGCTTTAGATACACCTCTGCTTACAGCATTTTGAAGGCAGAACAGATATTTATAAATTTAGAAGTTGAATTTAGTAGACTTTGTTGCAAGATTACAGATTAATAATACATCATCACTCATTTGAGTGGAGCACAGATGTCTGTTCTGATCTTGACTGCCAGACTTTCAAGTGAGATGTAATAATCATTGTAAAGCTAGGTCGAAAAACCTAAAACCTCAGTTAGTGATAAAGGTGCCTTGATGGAGGGAGTACACTTCCTCTGTTAACTCTGGCTTCTTGCTTTAGGCCCAGTGAGTGCTAAAATTTAAATAAGGTGTTTGACTCATCATTTGACTCTTCTTCCGCACAAAATCGATCAATTGAACACTCCTGACACCAAACACAGGAACGGATGATTGATCACGCAGTGCTGCACATGAGAGCAATTTGAATTTTGGTGCAACATTAAACACTGGGTTGAAATTTAAAACTATCCTATTGGCTGATGAACATAGGCATGATAATTATGCTACTTTGTATTCTGATTGAAGAAAAGTTTATTTAGGTGACTGAATATTGTTAATATCAAATGTCTACAAAAAATCTGACTAACTTCAGAATATGCCTTCTGTCACTTCCACAGCAGAGGTCTAAAAAAAAGCTAATGAAGACCAAGCATAACAATGTATTTATAGACTAAATAATAAGTAATTATGAAACAGTGGTGCTGTAACTACAGTAGCCCTTCATTAAGTGAGTTCACACAATATTCCTTCACTAGACAGTCAGTCATTGACTGAATGTGCCCCTTGTGTTTGTCTGAAGCAATATACAGTAAAAAGCTTCCTGATCTCCCAGTAGCTCAGGTTGTTCGTTGATCTCTTGAACCCCTCTGTTGTTTCCTCTTTCAGTAGAAGAAGTTATATTAGGTCAGACTGGAATGACCATCGCTCTGCCATGTCAAGTTCCAAGCAACAACAACCCCATTGTAGCTGTGGAGTGGAGCAGACGTGACCTGGAGCCAGAATATGTCCTTTTTTACCGGGACAATAAGCTTGTTCCAGATTACCAGCATCCGTCTTTTAAGAACCGGGTGGATCTGCAGGACAGACAGATGAAGGGTGGAGACGTGTCTTTGATTCTGATGGATCTTACTACTGATGACGCGGGAGCATACGAGTGTTACGTGGTCCAGAAAGGAGCGAACCACAGCAAAACAACGAGTCTGGATGGTTACTACATCAGAGCCACCTACCTGACTGTTTCTCTTCAAAGTGAGTTGGTAGAGTTCAGTTTGTTAGTAGAGATGAAGCTGCTTCCTGGTTCTTGATATCTGATGTTTCTGAGGTGAACAAAGCTTGGATCCTTGTACTTGTATACCTTATACTTTAAAACTTGCTACATGGCAAAGTAAATCCATTGGGTATCCTTGTTGGTCTTCAGACAACAATTCTGATGGCTAAAGAACCAAATGGGACAGGCAGAAAAAAAAACCCAAAAAAAAAAACCTTGCTACAGCCTGTAAAAGACAGGTGCATTTGTAGACATCTGTTGTACTCAGATGGCCATAGCAACCTATACAATGTAGGTCTATTAGATCTGTCTATCTATATATATGTATAGATATTACTTTGCTTTGTTCTTTTCTGTGATTGGCTGCTGCTGTAGTGATCAGTTAGTTCTTTAACCTCTGTGCTCTATTTTGTTTCTTCTTTCAGACCACAATAACAACATAATTATTGGGGGAGACATGGCCACTCTAGAATGTCAAGCTCCAAACAGCAATGACCCCATCATAGCTGCATTATGGATAAGACCTGACCTGGAGCCAGAATATGTCCTTTTTTACCAGGATGATGAGATTGATACAGATTATCAGCATCCGTTTTTTAAGAACAGGGTGGATCTGAAGGACAGACAGATGAAGGGTGGAGACGTGTCTTTGATTTTGAAGGATGTGACAGCTGATGACTCAGGACTCTATGTGTGTTACGTTGACCAGAGAAAAACGAAACAAACATGTCTGGATATTCACCCCATCAGAAGCACCTACCTAACTGTGGTTCCTCCAGGTAAGTTTGAGTTTTACATGAAGGAGGGGTTCACATGAATAGGATGAGGGACCTTTATAATCTTCTGTACCCGACATTTACACTGACCATGAAAAAATAGCATGCCATGCCATGATTGGTGACTCAGTGCTTTCTTCTGGTCCAGCTTTGTCTAGCTGCTGGTAGAATTTCAAGATGCCAGCCACTTCCTCTATCTGTCAGTACTACATGCCGTGCAGGGGCCTGTTCTTCCATGATGGTTCATGGATCCCCGTCCTTTCTTCTTTGGCTCTCTGGTACCACCAGTATTGGGGAGTAATGGAATACATGTACCGGTGTTACGAATTTAAAATACAAAATATGAGTAACTGTATTCCGTTACAGTTACCGTTTAAAAGAGTGATATTCAGAATACAGTTACTTTTTATTATATATATATTTATTGGTATTTTCCTGTTTCATATGTTAGGCTATGCCCTCTCTATTTTTGGTGATTCCACGCCGGTAGAACCTAAACAAAACATGCATTAAAAGGCTCTAATGTCTGTGTCTCAATCTGGCGGCCCATGTCACCTCTACTTGTGGCCCACGTAAAGGACGTGAAGAAATGTTTTAAAAAATTATTATTCCAAAAATGATTTAATATGAAGACAATATGTAGAGTGTTACAAAAAGAATGTAGCCTCATGGGCAGTGTAGTCCGTGCTGCAGGGAGAACGGACTGCCATACCAGTTATGTATCTGTGAGAGAAAGGGAGGGAGAAAAAGGATAGTCAAAAAGTATGAGTTGTCACTGAGCAGAGACGGGAGCTGGAAGCATGTAAATATAATAATAACCACTGCAGCCAAGAAGAGTGCCTGACAGCCCAGTTGTAAGTAAGCTATTAAGACTCGACTGTACACAGTGTTCGTGTTTTCCTCCGAATCAATAAGTTCCGTTGGAGCAGCCTTTCAGCGCCTCTCTCTGTCTCTCGTTAGCAAAGTTGACCCAGACACCAAGTAAAGCTAGTTTTCAGCTACGAGCCCGACACAGAACCCACCGTATTAGCCAGAGGTCCCTTTACTACGGTTCGGAGCCGCGGACCTTCAGTAACAGTAATAAATCACAGCAATAGTGCATTCACGTAGTTGTAAACAGCATGATAATATATTAAGTAATCCAAAGTATTCAGAATATGTTACTTTCATTGAGTAACGTAACGGAATACGTTACAGAATACATTTTGGGGCATGTATTCTGTCATCTGTAGTGGAATACATTTTAAAAGTAACCTTCCCAACACTGGTTACTAGAGGTATTAACTGAGCACACGGTCAGTTGGGGCCATCTTCCTGATTTAGTCTTGGATGTTTGTTGTCTCATCCTGGACTGTGTTACTAAGACTCACCAGTCCCTGGCTTCCTTCCTTCTTCTTACTATTCAGCCTCCGGGTGCTGGACCTGGGATGAAACCCTCCATGAAGGAGCTTACATGTCTTGATGTCACTGGCTTCCATCTCCTCCTTTGGCCAACTTATTATTTCAGGAGTGTACCTGATCACAGGCATGGTGTAGGTGTTGATAACTCGGATATTGTTCCAGGTATAACTGTGCCTAAAATGATTAAGCACATGGCTGAATAGATGAATGGGGCACAGAATTTAATTGGCAAGAATACCAAAGGCACAAAACACCAGCTATTGATAGACGGAGCAGTTGTCCGAGCTCCTTAGCATGCATGGAGGGTTTCACCCCAAGTCCAGCACCCTAAGACTGTGTGCCAAGTGGAAGGATAGAGGCAGGGGACTAGTCAGTGTCAGAAAAAGTAGGAAGAGGAGGAGCCATCATGGAAGGACAGGTCCATGCACATTATATAGCACTGGCAGATAGAGAAGGGGGCTGACATCCAGAAATCCTACCAGTGGCTAACAGAGCTGGACTAAAACACAGCACAGTGGAACCAATTATGGCAGCACAGGAACAAGCTCTGAGTACAAGATCCAAAGATCCAATCTTTTTTTTTTTTTTCTGTGACTGGCTGCTGTAGTTGTAAGTTAGTTCGTTGACTTCTCTACTCTGTGTTGTTTCCTCTTTCAGACCAGAAAAACATCACAGTTGATTCTGGGCAGAACATCATTCTACCATGTCGAGTTCCACACCCGGATTTAAAGTTTATCATGGTTGTAGTGTGGAAAAGAGCTGACCTGGGAGAAGAATATGTCCTTTCTTACCAGAATCAGCGATTTCATCCAGAAAATCAGCATCCGTCTTTTAAGAACCGGGTGGATCTGCAAGACAGACAGATGAAGGATGGAGACGTGTCTTTGATTCTGAAGGATGTGACTACTGATGACTCGGGAGCATACGAGTGTCATGTGGTCCAGAGAGCAGTGTACATTAGGGAGACAGCCAGTCCTGATAGTGAACGCATCAGCACCAACTATTTAAGTGTTGTGCGTCCAAGTGAGTTGACAGATTTCAGTTCATACACACACAAACACACACACACACACACATATATATCGTTAGCTTCATAGCATAAGTGCCTAAGTCATTTTTTTGTGATGACATAGGCAGACGGACAGGATGATGCAGCAGTGGTAGGGGAGTAAAG
>NW_005188161.1:30540-31489 GCF_000239375.1 Pundamilia nyererei | reverse complement strand
CAGCAACAACCCCATAATAGCTGCAGAGTGGAGCAGAGTTGACTTGGAGCCAAAATATGTCCTTTATTATCAGGACTACAAGCTTTTTCCAGATTACCACCAGCATCCATCTTTTAAGGACCGGGTGCATCTGAAGGACAGACAGATGACGGATAAAGACATGTCTTTGATTCTGAAGAATGTGACAATTAATGACACTGGAACATACGAGTGTTATGTGGCCCAGAGAGGAGTGAACCGCAGGAAGAGAGCCAGTCTGGATAGTTACCCCATCAGCACCACCTACCTGAGTGTTGTTCCTCAAAGTGAGTTGGTAGAGTTCAGTTTGTTAGTATAGATGAAGTTGCTTCCTGGTTCTTGATGTCTGATGTTTCTGAGGAGAATAAAAGTCAAAAGCTTGGATCTTTGTAGTTGTACTTTATACTTTAAAACTGGCTACAGCCTGTAGAAAAGAGGTGATTAACTACTGTTCTTCCTAAATGTTTATAGTAACTTAAACAAAGTAGGTAAAGGGCTGCATGTTGAAGAACTAGTTGAAACATGAGACATATACATATATAGCATTGGGCCTTTTTCTTGGTTTGTATTTTTTTTGTCTGTGATTGGCTGTTGTAGTTATCAGTTAGTTCTTTAACCTCTCTGCTCTTTGTTGTTTCCTCTTTCAGGCCAGAAAAACATCACAGCTGAGTCCGGACAGAACGTCACTCTGACATGTCGAGCTCCAAACAACAACATCATACCAGCTGTAGAGTGGAGCAGACGTGACTTGAAGGCACAATATGTACTTTGGTACTGGGAAAAAGAGTTTGTTTCATATTATCAGCATCCCTCTTTTAAGAACCGGGTGGATCTGCAGGACAGACAGATGAAGGATGGAGTCATGTCTTTGATTCTGAAGGATGTGACGACTGCTGATAGTGGAACATACGAGTGTTGCATCATCCAGGAA
>NW_005188161.1:22137-30192 GCF_000239375.1 Pundamilia nyererei | reverse complement strand
TTGGTTTCTTTTGCAAGTATAATCTACTACATAAAAATGACACAATAGACAGAAGGAGAAAAAAACAGCACAACACAAATACAGCCAAGCACCAAGGTAGAACCTTCTCTTCATCCCACTCATCCCACCTTTCGTGGCAAAAAGCCAGATGCTCTGAGGACAGACTTGAGTTCACAGTGATGTGAATCCAGCAGGAGGTAGTCAGCTGCAAATGTCTTACACAGCCCTTGTTTGTTTTTTAACGTCTTTGGGGGTTTTCTGGTTTTGATTGGAAATGTGTGGGGGTGGGCATATTTAGTCTGGAAACTAAAAATCAAGCAATATAAGAATATATTAAAAAGTTTTGATTACAATCATCATTATTTTCCTTTGGGGGAAGACTGAAACCTCTGTGAAGGACCTAAAACATGTTTTTAATGCAGGGAAAGTATGGGTCTTTGTGAAGGCTTTTCCATGTCATTTCCTTATCAGGTTTATTGTTTATTTCCCATGAAGGTTTAGCTGTTTAGTGCCAGAACAGAATTATTTAAATGAAAGAAGGGAAGGTTAAATTTATCATGTCTTTCATCATGTTCAGCTTCTGCTCTTTTTGGGTGTTTTCTTATCTCAATGGTTACATAACTTACATGTGCAAGCTTCTTTGTCACTTTTGCTTACTAATAATAAACAGTGATACTCTATTCGTGTCAAGTAAAATGGTAAATGGCCTGTATTTATATAGCGCTTTACTAGTCCCTAAGGACCCCAAAGCGCTTTACATATCCAGTCATCCACCCATTCACACACACAATCACACACTGGTGATGGCAAGCTACATTGTAGCCACAGCCACCCTGGGGCGCACTGACAGAGGTGAGGCTGCCGAACACTGGCGCCACCGGGCCCTCTGACCACCACCAGTAGGCAACGGGTGAAGTGTCTTGCCCAAGGACACAACGACCGAGACTGTCCAAGCCGGGGCTCGAACCGGCAACCTTCCGATTACAAGGCGAACTCCCAACTCTTGAGCCACGATCGCCCCAAGTGTTTATTTATTTAAACTGATTTATTTAAAGTTGTAGAATAATAATAGAATAAACCAGTTATAAGAACTATGGAGGACCACAAGAGTCATGTGCATTGAAATAAAGAATTCTGTGCTTAAATAATACATTTTAGAATAAATTCTGCATTCATAAATTCATTTTCAAATTCCAATTTAATAAACTGTTTAGCCTCAAGATTTACACTCATCTCGACACGGATATGTGAAGAATGAAGGGACCCTGCAGTGAAACGGAGTTTACGCAGTCTGACCAACATTTGAAGGTAACGTGCTAACATATGCTAACGCTAGCATCACCGCAGGTAGCCCCATTATTTTAAGGTCATTTTAGCTTGTGAAAGTTTTACGTCGCAGCTGTACGAGCTAGCTACGTGTTTTGTAAGCTGCTGTGCTCTTCACAAATAAAGCTAGAAGCAGTTCAGACTATTAGAACCAGCACTGAGACCTGTTACATTTATACAGTGATAGAGCAACAGCTGCAGCCTACAGCCTTTGAATTAGGGATTAAAATGCTGACAGTAAACTCGTCAGTCCAAATGTTACCACATTACTTTGTGATACTTAAGAGTTAAAACAACTGAGACAGGCTGATTAAAATAACAGCTGTGAGTTCTCTCATTCCTTATATCAAGACTGGAGATCACACTACTGGTTTCATTTCATTTAATATGTGAGTGCACAGATTCATTTTCAACTGGACATAAATGATGATCAAAGGTTGCACATATGATGAATTCATCAAATCCCAGCCTCTACCACAGTGCGCTGAATCTTACCTTTTGAATGTCCAGTATATTCTAATCAGTGCAATTTAATTCAAATTAAATTTCATTCACTGAGCCTACAGTGAGCGCAAACCAGTGAACAAATTAAAGCAAGTACTGTTGAGAAACTATAGTACATAAATTACAATTAAAATTCTCAACAACATGAACAACTGATGGAAATATAAATAATGTATAAACAACTTAAAACTCCCCAAAGCATCTAAGTCGCGTCATGTGACAGTGCAACATCTAAGCATTAGACGGGGGAGGGGGAGCAAAGTGTGCCTGCTTTGCGCTGACACGGGAGCGGCAAGTCCTTTGCCCAGGCTAGTATTGATCCGATATTGATGTCGACTTGGTATCGATACAATCGATATTTGGATCAATCTGTCCACCACTAATTTCTAGGCGTAGCCAAGTGGCTTTCCCTTGGGTAGTCTCAGAAACGTGAGGAGAGGCCAGCATCCAGATGAGTGATATTACTGTGACGATGACAGAGTTTTCCAAGGAACCACTGAAGACACAAGAGAGCAGAGGTAAATACATGTACTGTGAAAAACATGAGTGAACAGGGAGCCATGCACTAACATAGGTTAGCAGACAATCTGGCAAGGCCGGCTTATGAACGCTGATCTGATCTCACGTGGTGATCCTGGGAGGGGTGATAAATAAAGACTCTGCCGGGAAAAGGGGAGCAGGGGCTGTGGAAAATACTGTGACTCACCCAGACCATGACAGTTTTGGGTTGAATCAAGCCAGATGACACAAAGAAAGCCTGACTAAAACTTTGCATCCGCCTTAGGTGGCAGATTTCAAAGAAGTATAACAGGAATGACTGCTCACTTGACAGGTTTCCAGCAGACCGTGTCCACATCCACAGCAAACAGTAATCCAGCCATTACAAAGCTTGAGCAGCATAAGAGTGAAAAAGAATGAGACTCAGATCAGGTCACATATTTATTGAAGAGAATGTTACAAGCAGCATAGTTTAAACTCTATGTGCTTTTAATTCTGCTAACGCATTACCCTGAACCCTGTGATATTGATATGTAAATATATATTTTTTGGTTATAAAAACTGCTCACCAAAGTCACATAGACACAGGTAAACAAAAAAGAAAGAGAAAGCCTTGAATATTACTGATCATGATGTGGCTTGATGTCACACAGTCCTTTACTTGAGTACAGATTTAAGTGTCCTGCTTTCTGAGCACCAGTCAATTTTTACTGGTCCTGCTGTTTATTTTTTATTTTTTATTTTTTTTTCCCTGAATATATTGTACTATGTTTGCAATGGGCTGCAATAATAATAATAATACAAACAGCTGCGTCTGGGCACAACATCACTCTGACATATTGAGCTCCAAATGAGATCATCATAGCTGTGGAGAGGAGCAGAGCTGATCTGGAGTCAGATTATGTTCTTTTGTACTGGGACATTCAATGTGTTCCAGCCAAAAAGCATCCATCTTTTAAGAACTGGGTGGATCTGCAGGACAGATGAAGGATGGAGACGTGTCTTTGATTCTGAACAATGTGACGATTAATGATAATGGAACATAGGACTGTGATAGTTTGACTCACATCAAAACCACTTTTGGTTTTACCTTCAGAACTTCCTTAATCCTCCAAGGCATAGATTCAACAAGGAGCTGGAAACCTTCCTGAGAGATCCATATTGGTCCATATTGACATATAGCAACAAACAGTTGTGAATCTTCCATTCCAACAAATCCTAAAGGTAGATTGAGATCTGGGGCCTGTGGAATACAGTGAAGTATGTTGTCCTGCTGGAAGCAGTCTTCAGAGGATGGACTTTGGCTTTAAATGATGCTCAGTTGGCACAAGAGGGACCAAAATGTGCCAAGGAAATACCCTCCACAACGTCACCACCAGCTGAACTGAACTGTTGATACAAGGCAACTTTTTATTAACACATTTTAGTGAGCCCCAGTTTCTTGTTACGGGAGCGGCACCTGTAGCCCATCTGTTTAAACATTCAGCGTTCAGGGATGCTCTTCTGCATACTTCGGTTATAACGAATGGCTGTTTGAGCTACTTTTGCCTTTCTATCAGTTCAAAGCAGTCTGGCTATTCTCCTTTGTCATCTGCTATCAACAAGGCATTTTCACCCCAGAACTGCCGCTCGCTGGATATTTTCTCTTTTTTCAGATGATTCTCTGATTGTGTGGGTAAATCCCAGTAGATCAGCAGTTTCTGAAACACTCGGCCCAGTCTGTCTGACACCAGATATTTGGTTTGGTCATGTTGACCACGTTACATGCTGCTTGTGACTCAATGATTATCAATTTATCCATCTTCTTCCGCTTATCCAGTTCAGCGTCATGAGGAGGCTGGAATCTATCCCAGCTACTATTGGGCAAAATGCAGGTACATCCTGGAAAAGTCACCAGTCTGTTCCCTCCCCATTTGATTTGATTGGCGCACCAAAAGTTCTTGGTTAGGTTTGTTAAAAGATGACGGGTTGGGTTAAAAATAAGATTACAACATTAAACTGATGTGATGCAAAACGATCGAACATCCATATGTTAGAAGTGAACAAGATGAGGCTCACTGCCTCTATGTGAAATGGAGTCATCATTCTTTACCTCACATTTCCCAGTTTTGACTTGTTTGAATGTTTACTGAGGAAAACATCTGTTGGAAAGAATGAAAACTCACATTTGCTTAAACACAAAAACTCGTGTTTGGTTGAAAACAAAGTACTACAGAGAAGAGTTTGATTGTTGGTCCTCCAGGTGAGTAGAGTTGAGTGTGTGTGTGATCAGAGGTGAAGCTGCTTCCTGGTTGTTGATGTTTGTTTCTAAAGATGTTGTTGATGAGACTTTGTAGAAAGCAGCTGGTCTGAGTGATGTGATCAGAGTGCAGTAGATAATGTCTGACAGCAGTTTGAAGAGGAAATGGATTCTGTTCTGTTCTTCACTCATCACCTACCTGACAGCTGACACCTCACACCTGTTTCTCACCTGCAGGTCACACAGGAGGAGACAACAAAGATGAAGGTGGAAGGAAGGAGGCTGGAATAAGTAGAGGATGTACTGGATTGCTAACAAGTGCATCAGTTTTTGGTAATCTTGTTGCTTTTAATGCTATTTTGTTGGTTTTGTGATCTAGGGAAAACATAAAGATTAATCAGGTAAGATTTCAAACGAACCTCCTGCAGACTGAAATCTCTCAGAACTCATCAAGTGTAAGTTGTTGTAAAACAATTATAAACAGCCATGGAAATAGATAAAGAAGTTGATCAGAATCCAGAATCTCATTCTGCTAGTAAATAACCACGATAAGGAACCAATATTATTTTTAATGCTAGTAGTTTCTAGTAAACACGCCTGCTTTTAGAAAATAACATTGGTCAGAAAACCATAATCTTAATAAGCTTCCAACTTAATGACAAGAAAGTACAGAAGACTGAATAAATAACGTAGTGCGTTTGAAGCCCTTGGAAATGACTTAGTTTTCCTCTCCTGCATGCCACTTTTTGAACATAGAAGTCATCTATATATCAAAAAGTCAAAAGTCAAGTGAAGGATGACAAGTATGCAGAATCCCCTGTATCTGGTTTAGATTTCCTTGCATGATGCATATGACGGATGTAAACAAATTATCTTTGAAGATGTAAACAAATTATCTTTCAACTTGACAAAAAACGAAATTTATGATTTTTGAAAAATCATGTAAAGGAGGATGAAGTAACTGTCCATTGATGGAGTTCTGATTGAGAGAGTTATGAACGCTGAATTAACATTGAAATCTCATATTAATAAATGTTAGAAAAACGATGGTTAATTATTTATTTTCATTATTATTTATTATTTGTAATAAATAATTTATTTATATTTATTTATTACTTTTTTTAATGATTATAGTGAAAGGTAACTGACATCAAGCACCTCAACAACAGTTTGCAGGTTTTAAAAAAAGCAGCAATTTAAGTGACTGTTATGGTTGTGTGCAAGTCTTTGATCAAAAATCTGGCAGCAAAACATCTGTCAGACTGAGTTTTAAGTTGTCAGCTGAAATAACAGGATACTTCACACTTTTCGAAAGGTCCACGTTCAAAGTTCCCACTTTACTTGGAGATGTACCATGGCCTGCTCTTCCTTCTGAGCTACAGCTACCCCTACCAGAAAGCATCAAGCTGGTTCTGCTCGAGTGTTTTTTCCATTGTGCTTGCTAGGGGTCATTTAATTTGGGGGGTTTTCTCTGAATTATTTTAGGATCTCAGTTATCTTTATTCAGACTTGAGTAAATGCAGCCATAATGATTCCTACAGCACGTGCTTAGCATGATAATTTTATTTATGACAAGCTGTGGAAGCATCACTGATGATCTGCTTGTATCACTGTTAGTATTTCACGTCCAACATCTCCCTCTAGTGGCCATACAAATAAACCATGTGGAAGGATGGTGTTAATGTAAAATGTAAAACACAACACATGAGTACTATAAGCAACACCAAAACTCAAACTAGGAGGGACCTAAACTAGACCAAAAACCAGAGATTATATGAAACAGAAACCATAATCCAAGGACTAAGAATGTAATATAAGCAAAAGAATCATATGGTAATCATATGATAAAATATGGTAAATGGCCATTTACCGTATTTGTATAGCGCTTTACTTGGTCCCTATGGACCTCAAAGCACTTTACACATTCAGTCATCCACCCATCCACACACTGGTGATGGCAAGCTACATTGTAGCCACAGCCACCCTGGGGCGCACTGACAGAGGTGAGGCTGCCGGACACTGGCGCCACCGGGCCCTCTGACCACCACCAGTAGGCAACGGGTGAAGTGTCTTGCCCAAGGACACAACGACTGAGACTGTCCAAGCCGAAGCTCGAACCGGCAACCTTACGATTACAAGACAATAGTTGGAACTATTAGTTCAATAATAAACCAAAGGCACTGGGTTCATGACCCAGTACCGTGACACCGTTAAATGTTGTGTTTTTTTAACACATTTGGCCACAACTAATGGTGTAGTTTCAGCCTCTGGACCACTTTGGACCTTGTGTTGTGCCATAACTGAGCATTAAATCCCTCAACAAAGTTGATTAGGATTTAAAATGTAAACAAGTTGTTCACATGAAGACTTCATTGTCAGTACAAGGTGTCTAAGGAGAAAAACTGACCAGGCTTAATCTACTATGATACAATGCATTACTTTCACTTCTGAAACCACAAAAACAACTTCCTGTTGTTGACACTAGTTAACTGTAGTTTTACTGTGATGAGACCTCTCACCACAGTGTGTCCTGGTTTGGCTAACAGAAGTGTTCATGTTGTGAGAAAAAGTTTGCTTTGTGCTCTGTGGTGAAGCGTCTCAGTCTGCATTAAAAGAAGATGGCACCTTTGTGGTCGTCTGACTTCCATTTTCTCCGAAACACCCACTGGTCCTTTCTAATCAGATGTTTTTCAGCAGAGGTGGTAAGCTGCTTAGAAAAGTTCAGGATATCAAACTGGACATCTCTCAGAAAGGGAAGGTTTTTCTGTCATTTTAAATAATTCAAATAATGCACTTCCAAAAACAATGGAAAGTAAGAGTCATAAATTTGCTGTAACATAACCTGCATTCTGTGGTAAAAAAAAAAAAAACACCTGAAACTCGTCAGTTAACAAATAATAACAATTATTTTGGATAAATAAATAAAGCTTTTTCGGTATCAAAACCTTGTTCAAGGTGTCTGCAGGCATTCACACCTCAGCTTCGGTGCTGTTGTTCTGCACACTGGAGGCACAACTCAATTCCCTCTCCCAGAGAATGCGGCACTCATGCCACTGACACTCTTCCTTCACCGAGCAACTCCTGGTGGGGAGTGAAAATGATTTCTTTTTTCATGTTCCTCCTGAGATGGTTAATACCAAAAACGTAAACACTCTTCAAAACCTATTAAGAACATCAAATCTAAAATCGTTTATTCCAAGGCTGCTGATTCGTTGGGCTAAAAAGACTGCTCATTCTCTTCATTTTGAGAATACGAGAATGGAGAATCTGGAGTCCCAGATTTAAACCTAGTGGGAGTGCCCCCCCACAGAGGGACAAAAGGACCCCCTGAACCTTCACAGACAAGTTACATCTAAAAATTAATCCGTTAATAACATACATAAAATAATAATATTTACACGATGAAAAGTAGTATCCCACCTCTGTGTTTGAACCAATAGAAAGCTGGTGCTCAGAGGAAGAGGGCGGGCTTTACTTGGTGTCAGTGA
>NW_005188161.1:19697-22036 GCF_000239375.1 Pundamilia nyererei | reverse complement strand
AACTGATGATGGAGGAGAAGACATGAAAAACAAATCAGGCTGAATTCAAGTTCAAACACCACGAGGACCAACTGCAGGTCTGAACTGACTCTTTATCTTTGCTCAGGAGTCGAGGAAAGACAGCAGGCAGTGAAAGGATCAAATCATTCACTCATTATATCAACACAGCTGCACAGTGGACACACGACCTTGCTGTGTCATTATAAGTAGTGGATATTTTCAATATAATCACAGTGTATTCAGTGCACATGACTGTAATCATTATGATCACTCTAAGACAGGGGTCGGGTACCTTTTTTGGCTGAGAGAGCCGTGAACGCCATCTTTTAAAAATGTAATTCCATGAGAGCCATACAGTAGGTTTAAAGATAAAGTACATGTCAATCAATTAAAGTTTATTTCTATAGCACATTTTAAAAGACTAGCATACATCACAATGCTTCACAATAGCACAGCAATGCGGGCAGAACGGGAAACAAATTGAATGATTGATATTCCGATGTACGGATATCAACTAGGAGATTATTCCTAGGAGATTATTCCAGAGTCTAGGAGCGGCAATAGCAAAGGCTTTTAAACCAGACCTTGGTTGCATTAAGAGCAGTTGGCTGGAAGAACTTTGGGTTATACAGGTCAAGGAGATCAAGTAGCTAGGGTTATTTGAAGTTTTAAGTTATTTAAATGTTTAACAGTGGGCAAAAGGATTTTAAAATCAATATGATATTTGATGGGAAGCCAGTGTAAGTTAGCAAGGACAGGGACGATCCCTGTCTTACATTACTTACATTCCCACACATTTTACCCTCTTTTTTGAGGGATCCAAATTTTATTTTCTGATACCCTGTCCCACTTGCAAATTAGGGGCATAATACTATAAACAAGACTTGATCAGAACCACACTGGCAAAGATGGCAAAAGATTATCTGCTGCGAGGGCCATCCAATTGATTTTGGAAGACAGAGGGGCTTTGGATGATGATGTTGACAAAGAGGTTTCAGAATATTTGACATTTCTAAAAATTCAGAGTCTGACAGTGACTTTGAAGAAGAGGAGGAGGTTGAACACCATTTAGTAACAAAACAAAGACGAGTACCCCATCAGCAGCCAGCTCCAGGACCAGAACAAGCCCACCAGACAGCAAGTGAAGAAATATGGATGTCAATAACTGGTGAAATTGGATGGTCTTCTTGCCCAAGAAATGAGCCACCCTGCAGAGCTGCTACTGTGATAAGCCAGGGCCAACACGGCTGACAGTTTCTCATGTGCAGAACATCAAGTCTTCATTTGAGCTTTTCATCCCAGATTCCATCCAGAAAATTATTCTGGATTGCAGTAATCTAGAAGGAAGGTGTGTTTTTGGAGAGAGGTGGAAGGAGATGGACCAAATTCATCTTGCAGGAGTTTTCAGGTCCAAAGGGGAATCCACAGAATCCCTGTGGGATGCAGAAACTGGCAAGAACCTTTCCGTGCATCAATGTCTCTGGAAAACTTCCACAAAAATTTCCAGGATTATCCGTTTTGATAACCGAGACGACAGACCAGCTCGACGGCAGAGAGACAAGTTAGCTGCCATCAGGACAGTGTGGGATAAGTGTGTGCACCACCTCCCCTGTTTTACAACCCTGGGTCTAATGTCACCATTGATGAGCAGCTGATCCCATTTAGTTGTGAAACATATTGCTTCACGTGTAAATGTGTTGTGTCTTTCCACTCACTCCACTTGATTATAACTGATTTATTTTTTTATAACATTTTATAAAAAAAAAATCGAGAAGCACATTAATTCATAAATGTGATCTAACAAAGGTAAAGAGAACAATTAACCATGTTTGCTGTTCATATGGCTTGTAATTGGGATGAAGTAAACATCTGTTGAGTAATTTAACATAAAATTGTTTGATAGTGTTAATTTGGAAAGCCAAAACTCTAGCGGGTTCACCAGACCCATGAACACTGGCTGAGTAACAAAAATACGAACACCACACAAGGGTTAAGCATAACAACATATTCTACCCTTGTAAGGAATGTTATGGTCAACCATATTAAAAGCAGAAGTTCAATCTAATAAAACTACAGAGCTACAGAGTGCCCTGAAAACATGATAAAGACATGCTGTGGAAGAGAGACAGAGATTAATAACAGATATGATTCAATGCAGAGAGGTCTATTAACACATATGAATGAGAACGAACGAGAAAGGTGACTGGAAAGGAAAAACTCAATGCATCATGGGAATCCCTGGCAGCCTATGTCTATTGCAGCATAACTAAGGGAGGATTCAGGGTCACCTTGTCACGGCTGGCGGGGTGAGCCATGTGGTGTAGGAGAAAAAGGACCCA
>NW_005188161.1:0-12443 GCF_000239375.1 Pundamilia nyererei | reverse complement strand
ACCCCACCACAGAGAAAACTGCACCCACCCCACCATCCACTCATCTTCCAGACTACATAAGACAATAAACACCCAGGCTGAGATCTTCCTCCACCTCTCCTATATCTCCCCCTCCTGCAGAGAGAGTTCCTGAAGAGAGGAAAGCTCCTGCAAGATGTGACAACCTCCCCCACCAGTTGAAGAGCCCCCCAGGTGGTTCAATGCAGGTGGTTCAATGCACTGGTGGCACCCTGCACCGTCACCTAAGAGCCAGCAGAGCCACTAATAGGCCTTGACCGCTACCCCGGGTTGAGCCCTCCAAGGAAGATGCTCCTGGGGAATCCCCCAACGCCCCAAACCTGACCCTACCCCCACACCAATCACAACAGCGAAGGTGGGACCAAACTATGACCCCCCCACTAGGTGATGGAGGTGATCAAAGATCTGATGAGGCAGAGGCTGAATCAAGACTAATGTAATCTAATAGATAATTTCTATATTGGTTAGAATTAAGCTTATTTTTATTTTTCCAGTTCATGAGGACAGTTTTCTTGGCTATGCATAGGGCAGTGAAAACCATATGGGCTATATTCTTTTCTGAAGTGACATTATCTAAGCTGCCCAACAAACACACTAAGGGGGAAGTTGGAATGTTACATTTCAGACACTTTGATAAGTCTTCACACTGAGCTGTTTCAGATGTTCAGTCATGTTCATGAAATACTATAAATAAATAAAAGCTATACCACCCGAGTGACCAGCTCACCAAGCTGCACGCCACGCATCTGAGCACAAAGTGGTTCAAGTTCAAGAATGTTTTGGCATACCCCCATCTGTGAATGGCTTTATATTAAAGCACTAGCAAAGCTAGCCAAATTCCAGTCACCTTGTTGGGTCCAAACATGGAGTTGCTGCTGATTAGCTTGCACTTTGCAAAGTAGCTCTTGAAATGCTTTTTTCCTGCTGTCCACTGCATGATATTCCGATGCAAATGTGGTATGGTGTGTGCCAGAAAAGTTTGGATGTGGTGAGATATGTTAATAAAAATAAAATGAAATGATTTATAAATTGTGTTTGACCCTTTAAAACCAGTGGGAGGAGGCACACTCCTTTTGCGTAACTATTTTTAAATCCCTGTAGAACTGCAACAACGTAAGCTAGCGCAGTAATTTTTTTTTGAATATGAACCGGAGGAGTCATTTCCTTCCACATATAGCTTTGCTGTTTGTGTGGAGTTGTTCTTTATGTTCACCTCAAATCAACCTGAGTGTCATTTCTCTTTAGTTCTGATCTCACTGCTGAGCTGCACAACAAACCAAGGTCAGTAACCTTCTTCTGTCACAGTTTAAACCTGAGAAATGCTCACTGATATGACCTGATTGGGTTCATGTTTCACAATGGATTTTGAATAAAAAACTGTTGAAATGAAGCAATAATTCCAAAATTATAACAGAAACAGCAAAGAGATCATCAGTTTTTCATTGTAACCCTCACAGCTCGTCTGACTGTGAGTCCCAGCAGCTCTCAGTTCTTTAAAGGAGCCTTTGTGTCTCTGAGCTGTGAGGAGGACGACAGCTCTGCTGGATGGACTGTGAGGAGAAACACAAGCAAACAACAGAGGACTCAGTGTGGAAGCACATGGGGAAAACCAGCTGGTTCTTCATGTAACATCAGTAACACATATCAAGTGGACAGTGGAGTTTACTGGTGTGAGTCCAGAGAGGGTCCCATCAGTAACATGGTTAACCTGAGAGTCACTGGTAAGCTGAGTGTGTGGAGTTAGTGTTGATGAAGCTGTGTGTAAATGGATGAAATGCTGTAGTTTGTCTCTGTGTTGAGGTGGATCAGTGATCCTGCAGAGTCCTGTCCTCCCTGTGATGGAGGGAGATGACGTCACTCTGCTCTGTAAAACAAAGACCACTCCCTCCAACCTCCCAGCTGCTTTCTATAAAGATGGCTCCCTCATCAGGAAGCAGCCTACAGGTCACATGACCATCCAGCATGTTTCCAGGTCTGATGAAGGCCTCTACAAGTGTGACATCAGCGGTCATGGAGAGTCTCCATCCAGCTGGATCACTGTCACAGGTGACACACTCACCTGTCTGTGTTTCTGCAGCTTTCAACATTCACAATGTGACGACAACTTAATGACTGTGTTTGCTTTATTTTAGGGGAACACACCACCACACCTCCACCTACATCCACACCTCCACCTACATCCACCTGTCCTCCTGGTTCCACCTCCATCATTTTTCCTCCATCACTCTCTCCTCCTGTTCTCTCTGTGTTTTCATTTGTTGGATCAGTCTGTGTTGTGGTTCTACTGGTGTTACTGGTTCTGCTGGTGAGACGATGTGTTCACAGGAAACCTGAAGGTGAGACTCAGACTTCCTGATCTTTCATGTCTGAGTTTGTTCAGTAGAATAAAGTTCACATTCATGATGACCACAGTAATGACTTGATTAAATGTAATCTCTGTTTAGATATTTAATTTGAAATATTTTTCTGTTTGTAAAATTTCAGCAGATCAACAAGCTGGAGAAGATGACATCATCACACGTGTCATGTACCATGCTGTCAAAATACAAAGTAGAGGTATCGCTGTGTTTCCTTCACTCGGTTTTTAGTGTTTTGTGTCTGTGTGTGTTTTGGGAGTAGATGTGTGGTATGTTTTATAATGTGAGGACATTCATAAATAGGTAAGGCATACTTTGCTTGAAAGTTGTAGTAACAAACATGATGGTTGCAACGCTCTCAAAGAGCCAATCAGCAGCTTAAACACAAAGTATATGAACATCAGAAAGTTTCAGCTTCTTTTTTATCATAGTAAGGATGGAGTTCAATATACTTATGGTAACTTCCTGGATTACTTTGTGGGTAATAAATTTCTTTAGGAAAGTGAATATTAGAGGAACAGCAGCTTTTTTCACTTGTTCTTTTCACCTCTGCAAGTTTCTGCTCAGTCTGTTTATTGTTCTAATGAAGACTTATTAGAAAATCCTTACTAGAAGACCAGCTCACACATAAAGAGTAGAAGTATAACTTGTGTGGTTTACTTACTTATTTTCTATGACAAAGTCATCAAACCATTGAATCAAGTTTTATCAGATGGTGTCTGGTGATTCTGCATCTGCCCTTGTTGTTTCCCTTTCATTTAGGCAGAGGTTATAAAATAACTTCACATTTCTGCTCAGAGTCAATATAAGACTGCTGCTGAGTGTTTGACTGGAGGTAGAATTAGATTTAGTCCATGAAGACTGTTCATGACTTTGGTGATATGATGAATTTTTAGGACATTATGAAGCAGTGAGGGATGATCAGAAGTGTAGAAATGCAGATTATTGTAACAGTAAAACTATTTTTGATCAAAAGCCTTAAATCATAACAATTAAGTCCACACCTTTATTATAATCTGTGTCCTTTTAGTAAACATTGGCTAACTTAGACAAATGTTACCATGTGTGTTTCATACTGTACTTACTGAGTGTTGTTCACTGTGAGCTGGACTGTGTCTTTGTGGTCTGTGGTTAACTGAAGCTAACAGCTCTGCAGTCGTCCAGCATCCTGTTTCTGATAGAAAGAAACACTTCAGCTGCAGCTGTTTCAACACTGAGCTGCTCATTTTAAACACAGGAAGGATCGTGGAGACATCATTTGGAAACTCTGCACACAAAGGATAAATTCATTTGATTAAGATCTTCTTTTAACATTCACTATTTATTTCGAATTTAGCCTTTGAGTTTTTTAAATGACAATAGCATTTTAAATCATATCTACATCAGTATATATATTTGCATTCTGAGTGTCACCTTAACAACATTAATATTTTGCTAGTGTCTTTGACACACTAATATGTAAAACAGATCCATTCATATTGATATTGATTCTAGTTAAATATAGTCTTAAGCTGCTTCTCACTGCAGTGCATTGTTATTTGGCCAATCATAATTCAGTTCATTTCAGATTTATTTATACAGCACCAAATCAGAAAAACAGTTGCCTCAATGCACTTAAAGTGGTTGTGCTGTGAGCAGATTTTTGCTCTTTGCTCTGTGGTAAAGAGCGTCGGTCTGCAATGGAAGAAGAAGGTGTGTTTGTGGTTGTCCACCTTGTTATTCTCAGAAACTCTCCCCAGTTCTTTGTGGTGGTCTGTGTTTCTCAGCAGAGCTGTTAAAAAAATGGAAGCTTTACAAAGGTTTTAATCTTTATAAAGAGTTGTCAGTTAAACTTTTCATGATGCAACTTTACAAAAAATATGATAATACTACAAATAATTGTAAACTTTTTGCTCTTGTGTGATAATATCACAATGCTGTAGCTGTTGTACCTGCAGTCATTTAAATGTGTTTTATTTTACATCCAGCTGCAGTCCATTCAGCAGTGAGAACTTACCAACCAGAAACCATCTGAACAAAGAAGGCCCAGGTACAACTGCTCTTGACTTTAACTTTGAATAAAGGCTACTCTGTTTCCAGACATCCTCCTAACCTAAGCTAACACAACCACATCATGACTCAATTTCAGATCTCAGATTTCTGAAGGATATCACACTCACACTTCTTATCTCTGAACAAGCACACAAACCTGTTCCTGTTAAATGAGACATGGACAGCTTAACATTAGATCAGTGATCTAATGTTCCCCCCTTCTCTTGGAACAATACTTAAGAGTTTTATGTCACATAACATGTAATTCAAGTGATTCTGTAATTATAAATGGATGACTACTTTCATTATCCTTTGTCACATTGAGCTCAATTTATTGCATTTACAGATTTTCAGAAAACTTGACTTCTGACCTTGAGGTCAATGATACTGAGATTTGAACTTGTCGGAGATTTTTAGTAGATGAGCTTGGTATCATTTTGAAACTCTGTCCCCTAGATCTCAAGTTGTCATATTCATCAATGCAGGTGTCCATGCTGTCCGTCAGCATGCCAGCCGGGGTGATGGCAATGCCTCATCAGCTTTTAAGGGGCATTTTGCACAGCAGAAAGAGCAGATTCTGAGGGCCGCCAGGTCCCATTTCTACTATAAGCTAACAATGATTGTGCTCAGGGTTGCACAGTTTTGTGATGGTTAGCACTGTTTCCTAACAGCAAAAACGTCCTGAGTTCAAATCCAGACTCAGGCCTTAATGTCTGGAGTTTACATGTTCTCCCTGTGCATGTGCAGGTTCTCTCCCACAGTCCAGTACATGACGGGTTTATTTTTGTTTGTGATTTCAAACTGACCCTGGGTATACATGTATGAGTTAATTTCAGCTCTTTGGGTTCCTGTTTGACTTGCTAATTTCACAGTGCTCTGATTTGTGTCTGAACTGGTTCCCAGTAAAGTCTGAACTGGGACTGTGTGTGATGCAGAGAGGTGGAGATTTGAGGTCTTTATTGAACTACAAAGCTTGCAATCATGTTTCCTGTTGTTTGAACTGTGTGTGTTTGTGTTCAGACTTTAAACCAGAGCCAGACGTCGTCTACTCTTCACTGAAGTAGTCCACCAGTCCAACCACTGACATCCAGCTGCTGGTCTCTAACTGGTCCCCCAGCACCTCAGACCAGAAGACATCCACATGTTCAAAAGACTTTCTGTGTATTTTATGTGTTTCTTTGGCTTATTTAGACTCACATACTTCAAAAATCATATAATCTTAATTGATATCGGTATCTAAATTCAGCAATGATAATAAAAGTATGCTAACATGTTTAATGCTTACAATAAGGTTACTTTTGTAATGCTGGTAGTGGTTTAGTTTGTTTGCATCATAATAAATGCACTTTTAGTCTGACTTTATTACTGTGATACTTTCACCAAAGTATCAGATGGGAAAAATATGTAGTGGTTTGGTTTTCCAGAATTGATACACCAATCTTTTTTTTTAATGCATAAAACAAACAATTAGTAATAAAACCCCAAAACAAACAGTCCCAGCTTAAAGCCACCATCTTGCCAGGGTCTCTGTGTGTAGAGTTTGTGTGTTCTAACCATTTCTGTGTGGGTTCTGTCCGGGTACTCCGACTTCCTCCAACAGTCCAAAGACATGCAGTTAGTGCGATTACCATAATTGATGATTCAATATTGCCCATAGGTATGAATTTAAGTGTAAACGGTTATCTTTATTGCTGTGTTGGCAGAGTGGGAACATATCCTGAGTGTACCCCCACCTCTCTCGCACTGTGGGAGCTACGATAGCCTCCAGTTCATGCATGACCTTGATAAGCCAAAGGGGATGGATGGATAGATTTCAGGCTAACCACACGTGCTTCAGTCACTTTTTATATAATCCCAATTCATAACAACAGTCTGGGAATTTCGTCTCAGGGAATTTCATCACAGCTCTGGTTCGTATGTGCCTAGGCCTTTTTCAAAGTAGGGTTTCAAAGTAAAAGTCATTTTTACAATGTTGTTTTGAAAAAAATGTTGTGGTCCTACTGTTCACTCCACATGTTAGATGTGTTCCTTGTGCTCTGGAATAAACTGTGGAAGCATCAGTGATGACCTGCTTATCTGCTTCTAAACTAAAACACCTCCCTCTAGTGGCCAAATCTGACAGGTTTGTTCCAGTCAGACTTTAAATGCAGTTATCCAGTTTGACCTGCATACTATTCTTTCTCTTCTAATGAAGATGCATCCACAAGCTCTCCAGACAGATGGGTTGTAGTTCCATCATTCATCTCTGAACTCTGACTTTTACTGATAACCTCAAAAGAAACCACTTAAGATTCTTACAAACATTTGGATTATCATGGTCCTTTCAGACCACATAGAACGCTTTTAATCTGTTGCCAGAGATGAATGGATTTAACCAAGGACCTTCTTGTTGTGAGGAAAGTGGAAAGTGGAGAGAGAGAGAGGGGGGGGGGGGGGGGAAGACATGGCAAAAGGCCACAAGTCGTATTTAAACCCGGGCCAGCTGCTCTCATACAGTAACCTACTCGTCCCAGTGAGCTTAATCGGCTCCTATACATATGTTTAATACAAGAATAATAAGATGTCTTAATAAGAAGAAAACCTGTCTGTACTTTTTATGAATGCTTTGAAGAAGAGAAAAAAACTACACTGGCACGTGCAGGCCGACTTTGAAATGAAAATCATTTTGTCTATTTGAGTTTAGAGCTTGTGGAAAATTAATCAAATAATAAAACAGCCCATTTTCAAATAAATCAAACATAGCAGTGGCCCAATAATTTTAAAATAAAAACTATAATCACGAAAACTGTATGTACTCAGCAAACAGCAAACAGCTCAGGGTGGAAAATATATACAAATATATATTACAAATTTGTAATAATATAAAGGTCACAAAACCATAAATACATGTGGTAAATCGCCTGATACACAGAGATCACGTTGCCCACGTGATGTTTTGAGACAAATTTAGCGTTGCACTTTCACACAGATCCACAAATTTCAGCTGCATTCAAGTCATAGTGTGAAGAACAGTGGAACAATCTTTGCTTGTTGATCATCATCAACCTTTTTGACACATATTTATCTCCATACTGAAAGCATGCTTTTTCATGTTGTCAGTGTCAGAATGGCACATTTATCTTCAGATGTGCAGATCTGAACCCTAGTACAGAGACCTCTGCCGATACTTAGCTTGTAGGTCTGGAGATGGTGAACAGACCTGATGCACGCAGCAGTCCAAGATCAACAGTCCTCAGTATTTATTTCCACTGTGTTATTGTGCAGTTTTTCAGCTCATGTCTCCAGCACAGAAAACTAAGCAGGTCCTGGTGTCTAACTCAAAAGGAGAAGGCATGAGGAGGCTGAGCCTCATGCTTGCACCACAACCTGAACACACTTCTTCTGAGAAATCTGCACCTGTTTGAAGCTTTTATAAAAATCAGCACTTCAAGTGAATGTTGAATTATGTTTACATCCTTGATAGTTCAAATCTGACAGCATGTTAGAAATGAAAGAGTATATGCATTTTAGATTTTAATAGGTCCATGTATATTTAACACTGTACATGTTGATTTGACCTCCAAGAACAGAAGCAGAACACTCACAGGTCATTTAAACAAGGTCATAGGCTATTTATGAGATGCTTTTTCAGCTGCTTTAAATGCAGCCTATGATTTCTAAAGATTACAGGGAACACAGCTGTGTCCTTCAGTAGAAAAGAGACAGAAACAGAAACTACTAGCAAACCTGGAGAAACAACATTCAAGATGTTGATGAGGTCACCAGCAAGGTGTATCTCCTCCACAGTCCTGAGGCTGTACTAGGAAATACAGCAAAATGATGATAGCACATGTGGATGTGCCTTTCTGGAGAAGTTGGACTACCTGAAAAACCTTGGTGGACTGTGGGTACTCATCTCATGAAGATATCTGATGACAAGAGGACTTATAAGAAGAAAAAGAAAAACTACACTACATTCTTAAAGTATGGTAATAAACCATTGGCCCTTGGAGGTTGTCTTGTGATTGCAGCACTTTCTTTTGTTCCAAAACAGGTGAAAATAACAAACAATACTTTCCTATTGAGCAGACTGACATTGATGAAGTTTAACTAGCTTTGTCTAACTGCGATAGTCAAGTGATGTTTCAGGGTTTTAAGCAAAGGATGTTAAATCAAATCAAATCAAAATCAAATCAAATCACTTTTATTGTCACATCACATGTGCAGGTACACTGGTACAGTACATGTGAGTGAAATTCTTGTGTTCGAGCTTCACAAGCAACAGAGTTGTGCAAAATACAATAACGTAAACAAGCAAAATACAAGAATGGCTACATCTGAAACTAATAAATATATGTACAATATATAATAGTATATGCATTGTTCACTGTGTTCTGGAATTACTGTTCTTCATTTTACATTCAAGGAATTAAAGCATGATCAGGAAGAAAAGGCACAGTCTTACTCATCTTTATTCAAAATTATTTAAAACACTACCATTATATTAGGAGCAGAACATGCTGAGCATGTTAGTGTTAGTGTGTAAAGTCCAACATCTCCCTCTAGTGGCCATATATGAACATGTGTGAGGATGGTGTTAATGTAAATGTGAATCATAGCGTTCCAGTCAGTCATCAGTGTGTCTCTGCACAGCTGTAATTAAAATGTGTTCAGAGGGCCTCAGTGTCTGAATGGTTCCAGTTCATAACAGCAGCGTCCCTGGTTTGATTCCTGTGTTTCAGCTGCGTTTGATACAGTGGATCATGCCATTTTACTCTCTCATTTGGAAAACTGGGTGGGCATTAGGGGAACAGGACTGGAGTGGTTCAGGTCTTATATGGCAGGGTGAACTTTTTGTGTCAGTCTCTGTTACCATGTGTTGTATGAACCGATCTTTTAGTATGACTTTGGTAAGTTATGAAGCGCACAACTTGATGGATTGTCGAAGCATTACTGGGGGTTGGGAAGCGCATCGGTAATTACAGGATGCTGTAAACGGACCAAACTTCAGTCAGGAGAACAACTGAGATAATCAATCCACAATACGAGGTTAGTCATTGATATACTGCAACAACATGGGAAGAGAGCAGCTGCGAGAGAATTTAACATTAATGGATCAATGGTAGTGATGGGACGTTCTGTATGGAGGCTTCGGAGCGTGTGTCGAGTAATGGAGGGGGCGTTTCCGCGAAGCGCGTATCGAGGCTTGCTTCATTTATGGGAGGAGCTGAAAATGATGACGTCCGAAGCCTCGCTGCCCGGCTGTACCACGTGACTGGTTCATGAAGTGGTTCGAACTTTGCCGCGAGCTATGACAGCGATATAAACCCCTCAGACTTCATTCTAAATGTGGGTGTTTGATGGAGAGTTGCGGTTAGTGAGAGTTTGGAGACAGTTTGGAGGTTTATGAGAGTGAGGAAAGTCAGGAGAGAATGGAGCCAGCTAAGAAGAGGAGGATGTCCTCCCCTGTGTGGGAACATTTTGATCTTATTCCTCCCAACAAGGTATGTAAATTTCTACAGAAGATGTATTTTCATGATACTGATGGTGCAATACAATTTATGTTGAGCTGTCTTGACTTTTGTACAAGGTGAAGTGTTTGCTATGTGCCAGGGAGCTGGGATATAACAACAACACCTCATACATGCTTAGGCACTACAGAGCTTTGCATGAGAATAAGGGGGACACCGATTGTGGAGCAAGACCAGGTGAGCCATCAAATGCCATGATACTATAGGATGCAGTAATGTTACTAAATGATATAACAATATTATACAACTGTTATAAGTTACGTGTGTGATATTTATATTTGTGCTTTATCTTTATTGTCTTTCCTCAGGAGAACAATCTCAAATAGATGAAGACCTGGTCAGCATGGTGATTGAGGACTCCCAGCCATTTAGCATTGTGGAGGACAAAGGATTCAAAAGATTTGTTAAATCATTAAATCCTAGCTATGTTCTCCCCACTAAAAAGGTCGTAAAAGCAGTGAAAATTTAGTTTTTACAGAATAAAATGTGAACAGGCAGGACTGAGGCTCAGTGTGTAGCTGTCCATACCTCAACGTTACAAAAGCACAACTACTGTCCACACCCCAACCACACCTCACAGTGAATGATCATTTCCATTTTAAGCATGTCCAAATAATCATTTCCCATACTGCCACTATAAATATACACAGTATACTGCCATGACTGCAATATACATGTTTTACACACTCCTTTTGTTGTTGACATTTACAGGCTGTGTGCAAAAGGCCACACTCTTCAAATTCATGCCAGCTATTATTTTTACGTCCAGTAGGTGTCCTGCTAGAGCAAATGAAGCTTCATGAAGCTTCGCGTTGGGGTGAACCAATTGGATGAAAAGCTTCAGTGCTTCATGGGGCTTCATCTGCCCATCACTACCAAAAACTATAACTGTGGTGGAAAATAACAGGCAAAGACTATGACTAGGACTACCGTAGAAAAACAGACAAAAACCATGACTGTGACTGAGGTCAAATAAACAGACGAACCGACAATGACAAGCACAAAACAGAAGGCTTAAATACACACATGAGGTGATCAGTGGAAGTGGAGACACATGGGGGAACAGCTGACAGACATAACAGGACCAAGAAAGGAAAGCTAACTATAATGAACAAGGAACACAAGACACTGTCAAAATAAAACAGGAACACTAAAACTAAGCATGGAAACACAAACTTAACAGACCTAAATACATGATGATAAATACCAAAAGCCCAAAACATAGAAAACCAAGGAACAATAAACAAATAACAACCCAAACTAAAGACAGATAGGAAATAACACAAAAACTAATAACATATCAAAAAATAAGAAAAATACAAAGAAAACTCAGAGTGCTGGGTCGGAGACCCAGCCTGTGACAGTCCCGACATCCGGCTGTGGGGTGCCACGCCGACGGCGCAAACGTCGCTTCTTTCTTGGAGACGGCTCCGACAGGCCGGGTAAACTTTCGTGCGTCATAACTAAAGGACTGTAGTTATGATGACCATAACTTGTGGTCGTCCTACAGTCCAACCTACCAAACGTCACTCTAACGCGACTTCCTTGATATTGAGAGATATTGAAAGTGTGGCGTTTGAACGAGTGGCCAAAAAACAAATGTTTCAGCTTTATTTAAACCTCAAAGTTAACCCTATGTTGGCAGTTTTAAAACTCTAGTTGTGTTATTCACTGAAAATACCAACAGACTCAGACCTTTAGAACAAACTAAGAGTCAGATCAGCAGAAACAAAAACACGGAAATGTCTCCTGTAACTGCGTCGCTCTGCTCCACTTTGCTGTTTGTCGGTGTCTTCGTGTTTGTCTCTGCAGGTGAGGTTTATAAACCAAACGGTGTTTCCCTCTGAGATAAAGAGGAACAAACATCAATCTGGTTTACATGGTACTTCCCAAACAATTCGTTTTATATTGAATCAGACAATCATATTGTCCGATTGTGTGACGGCATCACGAGGTCTGGTGGTGTCTGTGGATTTACCCGCTTGGTCAGTGGTGCTGTTTGCACCACAGAGACAAAGAAGTGTAAGATGTTCGTCACTGTGATGTGTTGTAGCTTCAGGAGTCAGTATACAGCCAGGGGCAGATCCACAGAGGTGGCAGGTGCCACCCTAAAATGATCTTTTGGCACCCCGAGTGCCACCGTAGTTTTGTATCTATATTGTTTTTATTAAAATAAGCTAGCATCAACACTTTGAATCCAGCTACTATTAACACTGAATATAAATTTTAAAACTAAATATATATTTTATAGTGTTACTGAAGTGAACCTGTTAAACACTCAGACCTGCTTTAGTCATGACGCACTTATTTATGATCGTCCTACAGCGCAGGGCAGCTGGCTGGGCCAGGCTGGGTCAATCTAGACTTCCTTAAGAGATCGAAAGTGTGGCGTTTGAACGAGTGGCTGAAAAACTAATGTTTCAGCTTTATTTAAACCTCAAAGTTAACCTCATGTAGGCAGTTTTAAAACTCTAGTTGTGTTATTCACTGAAAATACCAACAGACTCAGACTTTTAGAACAAACTAA
>NW_005188160.1:63557-68776 GCF_000239375.1 Pundamilia nyererei | reverse complement strand
AAGCTCGCACACAAGAATTTCACTCACATGTACTGTACCAATGTACCTGCACATGTGATGTGACAATAAAAGTGATTTGATTTGATTAGTGTTGGACTGTGAGCTATTTGCTGTTCCTGCTCTTCACTCTTTCTAGCAGCTTCTGTCCTGTAAAGGTTTGTCAGCTGCAGTAAATCTACAACAACAGCAGGAGATGTTTCTAGAGTCTAAACGCTCACAGATCGGCTTTGGGACTGACCTCAAACAACATGTTGTCATTGTGAGAGTCTGCACAGCCACTGGCTCACAGTCAGTGTAATTATGTGTGTGCAGAGTAAGAAGATGCTTCAGACAGATGTTCCCACACACACAGCGGTAAAACATCAGCCTGTGTGGACAGATGGATGCTTGAAGCTTCCAAACATTTACATGGAAAAGCTTCAAATGTCTGTTTGTGTCAACAGTTCAGTGAGCAGAAGATGAACTGATCTCCAGAAGGCACAAAGTCTTCTCCATCTATAAGATACTAATGTGAAACTTTTCCTACAGAATCTGCAGCAACTATAAACATTTGTGTAGCTGCTGATCAATCCTACATCACTGAGTGAATCTGAGCTCAGTCCTTGACACAGACCAGCTTTGGGTGTTGGTGGATTTTCACTTCAGGCACTTCTACAATGTTTCTGCTGGAATAGGATCCAGAGTTTGAGTTTGTTTGGTGCTTCTAAAACATATTATTATTATTCTTTGACCGTCCTTTGGAAGAACAACTTGTTTGCTTTGTGTCAAAGTCTGACTTTCTCGTGAGACTCAGTGATGCTACAAGAGGAGCAGCAGTAGGAGAATTTAGAGCTCAGTTAATAATGCTAAATAAAATATGAGGTCTGTGACAGTGACAGTGTTGGGCCTTTAACTGACCGAACAAGATTCAAAGAGTCCATAAGATTTACAAAGTCATCAGTCAGTGGTGTATTTAAGCAGCAAACATGGATATTTAAATCCCTGTGAATTAAAACCTTGTCATATCCTGGCATAATTCCTGCCAAGAATTCAGAGGATAAAATTTTAGTTGTATTTTGGTGGTCGGTACACCAGCAATCACAGCACCGGAGTGAACAGCTGGATTTCAAACAACTGCAGTTCAAAGCTGGTGTGAACATCAGCTGTTAGCTGCTGACAGTTGAAACAGTTGCTGTGAAAGCTGTATGATCCAGGTGAACCAACTCCTGGGATCACTAGGAAATGAACAAAACACCCATTTCCCTCGTCTTCTGTGGAATTTCTTCCTGGAGGGAAGGCAGAGGCGGAGAAATATTGGTACGATCTCTAGCACAGGTGGGATATTTGATAATTCCTCATATCCTGGGGCCAGCCAGTTTTAACTTTACTGTTTCTGAACCTTTCAGCCACAAGTAGTCAGCCAGAATTTTACCTTGATGCTGGTAAAATTCAGTCTGACTGGTGTGCAGAAGTCTATCCAGCCAGGGGGTACGCCTCACGGGATAAGGACACATATATTGGTCCATGGGCACGATCTGTTTTGTATCATTTTTGCAGAGAATATCGCCTGTTTGTGAGAATCCCAAGGGGAACATCTGGCCTGTGTGCGCTGGTGCGTTTGGGGGCCCCATTAATTCTAGCCGGTGAAAAGGGGGTGCGGCTGGGTAAGCATTAATGGCGAGGCACATGTTTTGAGAAAGTGCTCGACAAGCCCATTTGACCTTTCTGTGGGTTCACCAACATATATAGATGCTATTGGTGTGCCCAGGGGGTGCTGAATGAGTATAAATTGGCTGACCAAATTGCAAATGGGTTCGAGAATTTGCCTGTGATTGCGGGGATTATTCCACTTACTCCAAATAAGAATGTGGACCGTATCAACTACATCCACTACAATGTCCTTAGGTTGGCAAACTTAACCCATGATGCAGTAGAAGGATTAGCAGAGCAATTAGGACCCACTTCTCTTATGGCTGTGCAGAATCGAATGCCATTAGGCATGTTGTTGGCGGAAAAAGGGGGCATTTGCGCGATGTTTGGCGATATGTGCTGTACTTTTTTTCCTAATAATACAGCCCCTGATGTATCCGTGACCAGAGCATTGGAAGGCCTGAAGACCTTGTCCAACACCATGCATGAGCACTCGGGAGCCAATACCGTTGGAGAAGTGGATGATCTCTGTCTTTGGGCAATGGAAGGGTTTTATTCTATTATGGTTTCTTTATCCGTTTTTACAGCTATTCTGGTAACTTGTAGCTGTTGTTGTGTGCATTGTATCAGAGCATTGTTGGTAAGATTGATTAACCAGGCTGTTGGGGAATCTGATACCAGGGCAGACAGACAACATGATGCTGCTGTTGGGAACTGGGGAAAATCAATACGCTGATATTATGTTTGATGATTTGCAGTAGTGTTGACCCGCCATTGGGGCAGATCAAAAGGGGGAATGTTAGAATGAAATTATCTGAAGACCTCAATGCTATGCCTTATATTAACCAAAAGTGTTGTATAATCATATAGTGTAGTATTGAGTGGACATGGCCCTGATATTAAAGGCCTTAGGCTACGTGTCCTTTAGTGATAGAAATGTAGGAGACTCTCACCACGCTTGTCTGTAGATAACAGGGGATCTTCTCTCTGTGGAAATTTACTGGAGTGCTGTTATTTAGACTAGAATGATATAGCTTGTATTAAAACTGTTAAGCGCACACCGCCATTTTGAGATCCGTTGCAGTGTCATGCAGGACACATCTCCCTTCTAGAAGTGATTTTGTGAGAGAATAAAAGTTTTAAATGATCTACTGAGCAGTGTGCTGTCTTCCATCAGATGCCTATGAGGAATCAAAGAATTCGGTGAATTGCTGATATGCAACACTTTTTAATGAATCTTTGTACAAATCTGAGGATTTTTCAGGTCATATTTATCCAGGAAAACACAAACATGTAAAGGAGTCATCACAGTTCTCTGACCTCGTTGGTCCAGGTTCACCACTGAAGGATGGAGGTCGATCTTTGGACCGGTCACTCCTCACTGAAGGACAGCTGGATACTGCAGACTCTGCTCTGCCCTCCTCTTCCTCCATCATCATCTTCTTGTGGACTTCAGTCAGTCTGAGAGGTAAACTACAAACACTCAGTGAGTTCACATTAACAGGAGTAACTGAGTTACAGTCGCTGACCTCTGACCTGTCATGTAACCTAGAAACCAGGTCACATGATCCACATCAGGGATCACAGAAACCTGATCTCACCTGCTGACTCTGAATTTCAGACCTTCCCATAATAAAACACAAAAAGCATAAATGGACAGAAAATTAGGAACAGCTTTGAGTGTGATACAGTCAGCTCACTGCAAACTCTGACCTCCGTATGAATAAAAGCTCTTTTATGGCCGCTCAGACACTTTAGAATCACATGATGTTCACACATGATATCTGTGACTGTCCTAGTTTATTGTGTAACATTCATACTGATGCAGATCTCAGCTCCACATCAGCTCTGCTGAATAATCTAAAGTTTCTCTGACATCAGGAATCAGACGCTGTCATGAACACACCTCCATGTTTCTGTTTCTCTGACACACTGAATTCAAACAGTCTGAGGAAACAAGGATGGACTTAAAGCTCCTTCAGGCTCTGACTTTATTCCTGGAGACGCATGAATCACATGTTTAATACACATTTTTTTCTCCTCAGTTTGAGTTGAAGTTGTTTAATTATGAGTGAAACTAAAACATCAGCTGACAGCTGTAATCAGCACCAATCAGCTGTCAGAGAGACTCATTCACATGCAGCACAAAACTCTTCTTTGCTGTATTGGAGAACTTTGGTTCTCTGACTCTGTGAAACTCTGATCCACAGCAGAAGAGTTCACCTGAGTTCACATGAAGTGGATCCACAGTGAAACTTCTCAGTGTAGAAACACTTTGGAGACCTGATCATCATTCCCATGCTGTCCTTACTCAGATCATTTTCTTGTTGCTTAGTTTTATACATTTGTGCACACAGGTCTTAAAAGAGAAAATTATCAGCAACTAAAACTGAGTCTTGTCTCAAAAGTTACACACAAATCACTGTGTAACCGGTTTCTGCTTCACCCTGCTGTAACAGGCCGGCCCAAATAACTCCTCCACTCTGCGTTGTGTTTTTAAGAAGGCAAAGAGTCTCTGGTTGATCGTTGCAGATGTATTTCCTGAATGGAAACATAACAGTGTCATGTCAAATGGCTTGCCACACATCACTCTGCACAGCATCCTACAGCAGAACATCCCGTTAATACAAAGCTTTACACAATATTCATAAACAAAGGACATAAAACTGGTGTCAGGCACGTGCCCACTAAACACCTATTACGCTCTGTGTCCTTCAGCTGATCAAACAAGTTTTATGTATCTCTACTTAAATATATCATGTGTGGAACAACACAACTCACCTCTCGTACGGCTTCAGCAGACTGGCAGTGATTACTGCAGCCAGACTCACCTAATCGGCCACACCTAAAGGGGGCGCTGTTTCCCCATCGCACTGACATTTGTTGCAAGTGGAATAATACCATATAAACACTGTTACAACTGCACACATGTTTAAATCTTGGTTTGTAACAGCACGCACAGTCATCATACTTTTGAGGCAAATTTCTCTCCATAAACACAACACAACACAAAAACTGAAGACATTATGATATGGACTTATAATTTTCACCAATGTGTTTTCTAAATTCTATCACACACATATATGTGAAAAGTGAGCGTGAGAGCCCTCGGTGCACCTGCTGCTGCTGCGCTGAAGCCTATTATGTAATAAATATTTTTCCTGGGTTGTCATCAGGTGCTCAGTTTAGAAAAAAGAGAAAAGATAAATGTAAGCAGATGTGTCATTGGATAATGGTAGCTATTATGTCTCCTGAAACAGGATAACATTCATTAGTAGGAAAACTTCTGTTTACCTTTGTTAGCCCCTTGCCTGTAATAGTAAACAGCAGACACTGCTGTAGCTTATTGAATCTTTTGGACTGTGTTCAGCACAATATTAATTAGCCATTAATTGGAAGAAGAGCTGTATCGTTGATTTGTCTCCTATTCTCAGTGTATGATGAATTATAATGGCTGATTGTTAGCCAATAAATATTATCTATCTATCTGTGTGTATGTGTATGTATGTGCACGCACACACACACACACACACACACACACACACACACACACACACACACACACACACACACACACACACACACACACA
>NW_005188160.1:61816-63537 GCF_000239375.1 Pundamilia nyererei | reverse complement strand
ACAGGTGAAACTGGAAAAATTAGAATATTGTGCCCAAATTCATTTATTTCGCTAATTCATCTTAAAAGGTCAAACTAATATATGATATAGACTCATTAGATGTAAAGTAAGACATTTCAAGCCTTTATTTTTTATAATTTTGATGATTATGGTGTAGAGCTTCTGGAAACCCCAGTTTCAATCTCTCTAATGTAGCTAATGTATATATGGGGGGTTGGCCCAGGGCACCAAACAAGCTAGGACCACCACTGCCTGTGTACATGTCCCATGTTTAGTCAGTCTTGTCTTCATGTGTGTTTAACTATTGTCTCTGTGTCCCTCTCTATCTCCTGTCTGTCTCCTGGATTGTGTCAGTCTGTGTCTTTGTGTGTGTTTCCTGTTTTATTCTGACAGTCTTGTGTCTCTACTGGATTTTGTTAAGTTGTGAGTTCTCCCTGTCTTGTTGTATCTGATTAGTTCCAACTGTTGTTTAACTGAATTTCCCAGAGGAACCAACTCGAGGGATTAATAAAGTTCTCTCTCTCTGTCTGTTTCCCCTCTTTAGCCTCGTTACAAACACTACAGCTAACAAGTGGATTTTCCTGTTTTAGCTCAGCCAGCAAACAAAGCAGACCCACTTCCTGCTAAAGACACAGAGAGTGAAAGTTTTTAAATAAACTCATTGCTGCAGCAAGGAGCAGCACAACAGTGATCCCCTCAGACAGGTTTTAGCTTCAGTGTTCTTATTCTCCACTAAGTCATTGGTTCTGTCACTAATTAGCTAACATGAACTAATCTATGTCTGTTGGCAACTGTCAATGGAAAATTGTACTTAGTAGTCAGTATAATCTTTTAATGATATAAGTTTGCATATGGTAGAATACTGCATGTAATCATTTGTGTTTAGAAGTATATAGTTGGTGGCATATTGAAAGAATGTCTCATCCTAGGAGGTCCGTAACATTCTAGGGTGTTCTGGCGTTCACCCCCACATCCTAGGAGTATGGGAGAGGTCGTACCTTGTCTTATTGTTTTATGGTAGGATTAACCTAGCTATATCTGTCTTAGTCTAAGTGCTTTTTGTGTAGATGAACTGCTGGACTTCGAGACCAGCAGGTGTAGGGAAGTCATTTATGGGGTCACACTCTGACCCCACACACACACACACACACACACGTACACCTCCACATCTCAATGTATGGAACAAACGCTCACTGAAGCATATAAATAAAGACCGGGGCAGTCCTCAGCGCGAGTCTCTGAGCCCACTCTTGGAGTGTCAGTTCTGGAGGCTGCCCTTGCTAGCAAGAAATTCTGCGTGTTTCTCTTCTCTGATTCTCTACTGAAGAAGTGTTTTAGAGCACATCTCTTAACAGCAACCAACCAACTCAAAGAGTTCACCTTACTAACAGCTCACCTCTCTGCAGCAGACACAGGCTGGACTTTAAAATGAATGTGATGATCATGTGACCAGTCACTCTGTAAGGACACAAAGCTGGGTTCAGGTTCAGGTCCAGCAGGTCTCCCATTGATCCTGTTAGAGAAGAAAAATTTGTTTTTCATTTGGAGCCACAGAAGCTGATGAAGACTTAGATTACTTTCATCATCCCAAAGAGAAACAGGTTTGCAGGCTGAGCACGAGCAGAAGGAAACTCCAAACTAGTGTTTTACAGTGTAAGAACAGAGCGCCACCCAGAGGTCATTTACACTGTGCAGGACTATTGATGGTCCCACTGTGAGCA
>NW_005188160.1:59276-60320 GCF_000239375.1 Pundamilia nyererei | reverse complement strand
CTAACAGCTCACCTCTCTGCAGCAGACACAGGCTGGACTTTAAAATTAATGGGACGATCTGCAGACATGTGACTCTGTAAGGACACAGAGCTGGGTTGAGATCCAGGTTGGTTCCTGTGAATAATGATGGAGCATTGATGTGAGTGCTGAGCTGTGACATGGAGAAGAGTCATGGACAGTTAGAGATGGTCATCTCACCTCTGAGCTTTGGTCTGGCTCTCATGTTCCCCACACAGAGTGGTTTTAGAGGGAGGGACTCCCTCCTCTCTGTCCTCACACTGATCCATGCTGCTGAATCCACATCAGCTCACACACACTTTCTACCTTCACCTGCAGAGAAAACACAAATCATTCGTGTGCACATCAACTGAGAGCTGCAGAGGTCGTGTCTGATGTGTTGGACTAACATCCATCTGAGACACAACTTTCATCAGTTCACTACAAAAGGTGTCACAGAGCCGAGTTCAGCCTTCAAATCCTCCATTACTGTAGTCCTACAAAGGTCAAACATGGCTGCAAAGAGCAGCTTTATGTCAGTAACAATGCCCAGGACTAGTGATGTGCGATACCACTGATTTCCTTTCTGATCCGATACCAAGTAATATTCAGGGTGGTATCGACGATACTGATCCGATACCGATACTTTGTACAAAACCTTATTTTATTTATTGTATCTCAAATTATAGCGTCATAATGATTACAGGACATCAGATTACTTGTTCTTATCACTTAATAATGCAGGGTTCATCATATAGAAATAAAAAAAATTGAAGTTGTGCTATTTGAACACGTTGCCTGCCTGCAGCACTGAAGGACTCCGTGAGAAACGTCTGTCTCCCCCTAGCAGCACCTGTCCCTCTCCTCCTCTTCAGTTCGTCTCAACATACGCTCGTCATATTCTGTGATAAGATTTACTCTGAGAAGTTTGACAAGGTTAGTGATGTTGCCACAACCACACATGCCAACCCTCCTGATTTTTCCGGGAGAATCCCGAATTTCAGTGCCCCTCCCGAAAATCTCCTGGAGCCACCATTCTCCCGAATT
>NW_005188160.1:23215-26613 GCF_000239375.1 Pundamilia nyererei | reverse complement strand
TTTTTGTTTTTTAATGTCTCTGTAAAGCACTTTGAATCACCTTGTTGTTGAATTGTGCTATATAAATAAACTTGCCTTGCCTTGCCTTGCCTAAACATTTCCCTCTAGTAGACAAATTACGGTAGAGCACTACACTTTCGCATGCTTGAGCTTTACAGACAAAATGACCGTTAACAAGCGCACATACCTGCAAAAGACATAGAACACACTTAACATGTGTCTTCTGGTGGTACCCGCAATTGTAGCTCCTACAATGTAAAACAAACGTCACAAAAAGCACAGAAAAACAATAAGTCCAAACACATTTCCAGCTATGCGCAGCAACCACTAGGGGGCCGGCAAAAGCTTACTGCGAAAGAGCATAAATACGTCAGAAACACTGTTTAACAGCAACCAGCCTTTGTTTCGGTTATGCAGTAACATTCTAACATCAATACAAACCTATATACATCGACATGTACAACTTATGTAACAACATTTACGCCAGAAACCATAATAATGTCAGAGCCTTTCATTACAGAACTTACCCTCACAGTGCAAACACGTCTTGTGAGAAACGGAAGCCTTAGAAGCTTCAGACGCCAGAGCGAGATCCGGTTTCTGGGTTTTCAAAATAAAATACAACAAAAATGATAAAATTCACACTTAAAATAATAATTAAGACCTGGTAAGTACATGTTTTTGCAGATGTATTTTTAACTCCATTACATCTGCATGGTCTGATTTGCACATTTACAAAACAGAAGAAGTCCAAACATGAACGAACTAATTGCCAAAAAATATATAAAGTTGCCAATTTGGGCTTTCTTTGGCTTTAAACCGGATGAAAGAAGCAAACCAAAGGATGTAACCAAAGCGGTGTGCCGCTTGTGCAGACTTATAGTGTGAGGAAAGGACTCAAACATGACTAACTTGCATAAGCATGTATGTGTTCACCATCCAAATGTTTTGGTTTTTCTTTCTGAGCATAGGCTACTTCCTTTCCTTTATGAGTTTGAGTAAATGAATCGCTGCATTTGGGCGCACTCTGAGGAGGGTGCATTTGCTCGCAGATGAAAGAGGGTGCTGTTAAAACAGCGCTATTATTTTTTCTCATGGGCAAATAAAAAAAATAAATCGCCCTTGTAAAAACTGTAGGGTTTTTTGCATAAGTCGATATATTCGTCCAATCGCCCAACCCTACTAAACAGCAGTAGTGTTTGTAGGGTTACTGAAGTTGGACTAGCTAATATATAATGATGTGCTACGTGATTGCTACCTACACAGCTATGTTAGCATAACACAGACACAGTGAAGCTGGCGGATGAACGCTAACTTTTTTCCCCACTCGATAAAAGTTAACGTGAGGGTTCCCGATGGTTAGGGACAAATGCAATCGCATTTACGAGTTTAGTCATTAATATGTAACTGCTCCTGAATATAATAATTACATTTCAATGCGACAGCTACACTGCCACCAAAATTACAAAGGATTTCTATTTACATGTGTTAAACAAAATTAAATCCTGTAATTTTTAATAAATTGACAATCAAACATCAACTTATGTTACAAAAAAATCACTTCTTAAATAAACTTATAGATCAAATATTATGGGTATGTTCTTAACCCTTGTACTACCCTTGTACTACTTCACTGTAGTTTAGACCCTTTAATTAGTACCACTAGTCTCTGAACTGGTCTCTCAAGAAATAGACTTGTTTTAAATGTTCACCTTTCTTTCCCAGATCCTTTTGTCCTATCTGGATCTTAACCTTCCGCACTAAACCATCATCATCTTCATTGGCTTCAACCACCCTTGCCAATTTCCACTCATTTCTTGGAATATTGTCCTCCCTTAAAATCACTACATCTCCAACCTGTACATTTTGTTTAGGAGTATGCCATCGTTGTCTTAAGCTAATGCTGGTTAGGTATTCCTTGCGCCACCTGCTCCAGAACAACTCTGTTAAATATTGCACCCTCCGCCACCTCTTCCTGGTGTACAAATCTTCTCTTACAAATCTACCAGGAGGGGGAAGTGGCACAGACTCTTTCATTGTGAGCAAATGATTAGGCGTCAAAGGCTCAGCACTTTTGGGGTCGTTGATCGTATCAGTAGTAAGTGGACAATGGTTCAAAATTTACATGACCTCGTCGAAGAAAGTTCTCAATGAGGTGTCATCTAACCTTCCTGTAGCTTGGGCTAGGACAGAACTCATGACATTCCTAACAGTCCGGATCTGTCGTTCCCAAATGCCTCCTTTGTGATTAGCTTCAGGAACATTCATTTGAAAGTCACATTGGTTTTTAGCTAGATAAGTAGAAATAATCTCCTTGTCTAATTCCAACAGACCCTTCTTGAACTTGTTCTTAGCTCCAACAAAATTTGTCCCTTGGTCAGAACGAATCTGTCTGACTGTGCCTCTGATTGCTATGAAGCATCTTAAAGCGTTTATAAATGCGTCAGTGGACAGATCCTCCAACATCTCAATGTGTACGGCTCTCGAGCTTAAACACGTAAACAATAGGCCATACCTCTTCCATTCCCTTCGACCTTGTTTTGTATAGAAGGGGCCAAAAACATAAACTCCAGTGTAGGTGAATGGGGTCGAAGGATCCACTCTGTCAAATGGCAAGTCAGCCATGCGTTGTTCTTCAGCCGGCCAACGCACTTTTCTACAATTGACACACCCTTTAATGTATTTGGCCACTACCTTACTGCCACTTATGATCCAATAGCCACTTTCCCTGAGTTTGTTCAGAGTTTGGCCTCGGCCTTGGTGTTGCGTTTTCTTGTGACAGTGGTCAAGAACGAGTTGTGTGACAATGCCTTCCTTTGGAAGGATTACTGGATGATTCAATGCAAATGATGTTGAGGACTTTCTCAACCTTCCTCCAACCCTAAGCAAGTTGTCTACCAAAATAGGATTTAGTTGATACATTTTATGAGTTTTTGGTAGTCCAGCTGAGTTTTGACTGAACCATTTGAGCTCTTCTTTAAAGGCTTCCCTATGTGCTGCCTGAAAGAGTACAAAAGCAGCCATTTGTCTTTCTTCTACATTAATGGGTCTTGGCTTGTCTCTCCTTGCAAGTCTTTTAATTCTTGCCACAACGTTAAGAACTGTATCCCAATTAGAAAATCTTGAGAACCTCTTAAGAAAGCTGTCTTATTCAAGGGCATTTGTCTTAAGGACCTTTACTTCTGGGTCCCCAATGAGAAAATCAGGGGAATGTTGGTTTGTAACAATTTCCCTTTCCCACAGGAATTTAGGTCCAGTGAGCCAATTCGAGCTTAGCAGATCTGCCACCTTGAGGCCCCTAGACGCGTGATCAGCTGGATTTTGATCAGATTCAATGTAAAACCATTGGTTTGGATTAGAGATGGCACGATACCACTTTTTTATGTCCGATACCGATA
>NW_005188160.1:20723-21907 GCF_000239375.1 Pundamilia nyererei | reverse complement strand
TTGGATCAGTAGAGTCTCTTTTTTTCTGAACTCGATTTGCCACAAAGACATGAAAGCGACGAGCATCATTTTTTATGTATCCAAGCGTCACTTTAGAATCTGTCCAGAAAAACTCCTTGTCAATTTTCCGCTCGAGCTCTGACCTGAGGAAGTTACTTACAGCTGCAGAAACTGCAGCTGCAGTGAGCTCAAGGCATGGGATAGTGATTATTCTTGTGGGTGCCACTCTGGCTTTACCCATGACCAATACACAATGCACATCAGCAACAATCCTGATGTATGAACATTGTCCATAGCCACTGCTGCTGGCATCCGAAAAATGATGCAGCTCAATTCTTTTGACCTCGCCGAAGTTCTCAGGAACAAGGCATCTTGGTATTTCAATCCTTTTTAGATTCTCCAAGTCACTGAGCCATGCTTTCCATTTGGTCTCTAGTGCCGGGGGAATAGGTTCATCCCATCCAACTCCACGTTTGCACATTTCCTGGAGTACTTGTTTTCCTGTCAAAATGTAGGGTGAGAGAAATCATAACGGGTCATACACACTAGCAACTGTTGCTAGAATTCCTCGGCGTGTGGCTGGCCTTTCTTTGAGGGCTACACTGAATGAGAACATGTCAGCCTCTATGTTCCATTTTACCCACAGCACACGTTGCATTTGAATTACAGAGTAGTTCAGGTTTACATCTTTGGTATTGCTGGCTCGTTCTGTTTCTGGGATATTGCTCAAGACCTCCTTATTGTTGCATGCAAATTTGTGCAAGCACAGTTTCCCTTTTGCACAGACTTCTTGTGCTTCACAGACCAGCTGCTTGGCTTCCCTGACTGAATCAATACTGATTAGCCCATCATCCACATAAAAGTTTTTGTGAATGAATCTGGGTAGTCCTTTTCTTGTTCCCTGGCAAGATACTTAGTTAGCACATCCCGGTGATGATGTCGCTCCAAAAATGTACACTCGCATGTTGTACTCCTAATGGCTCAGTATCTGTATTCCTGTCCTTCCACCACAGAAACCTTAAGAAGTCTCGATCCTCTGGGTTGACATGGAAACGATTAAACATTTTTTACACATCACACATACTTGCTACAGTGGGGCAAAAAAGTATTTAGTCAGCCACCGATTGTGCAAGTTCCCCCACCTAAAATGATGACAGAGGTCAGTAATTTGCACCAGAGGTACA
>NW_005188160.1:17864-19176 GCF_000239375.1 Pundamilia nyererei | reverse complement strand
TCTGCACTAAACCCCTGCCAGAGCATTAATCTAGTCTGGGGTTGCGAGTAAGTGGTCATTTAAAGAGATGCCTTCGTGTTTAGTAGAGCAGTTGAAAACAACTCAAATTTTCTCTGGCTTCCTGGGATGATACACACCATGGTGCGGAATGTACCATGTGTTACTACCTGTTGATGTGCCATCTGCTTCCTCTCTATCACCATCTTTAAAGACACTATTCATGAACTTTATGTAGTCTTCCTTGTACTTCAGGTTCTTATCCATTTTTCCTTTTAAACGTTTCAGGTGAAACATTGCAAGCTGCTTGTTATTTGGAAGCTGTGGGCGTTCTCTAAAAGGCAGAGGCATTTCTAAATGGCCTTCCTCATTGTAGTGAATGTTGTCATTCAGCATCTCTAGAGATTCTAGTCCTCTTGAGATACACTCCCTTCTTTATGGTTTGTGTCCAGAAAGTCATTTTCAAGTGCTTTAATCACAGAAGCAGGTGTGACAGATGGCAGCTCCTTTACTGTAACACGATGACAGATCCCTGCTGCTTCCATCGAACTTTTCCACGACTTAATGGCTCCCACGATACTCCACCCTAAGTCTGTTTTTATTGCATAGGGATCATAATCATTTCCTGGTATGACTTCCCTTGGTTTTAGAGCTCTTGCACAGTCGTAACCAATGAGAAGAGTTATAGGACAGTCCAAGAGATCTGGCATTTCATTTGCAGTGCTGAGTAGATGGGGCCACTTTTTGCTGTCTCTCGAGTTGGAATACTGTTTTTCTCCAATGGAATGTACTCTTGAGTGTAAGTTGGTGTCAAGTCAATGTACTTTTCTGAATTGTACCCTCTTACCCTCAGTCCATCCACTCTTTGACTAGGCACAATCAAACACCTGTCAGTCATTGTTGTCAGCTTTAGGTCTTGATGTATTCTCAATCATCCAGGAAAGTAAATCTCCAATATTATGGAGGCAGATGAAATCATGGTCTCGTACGACGTTACATCTCTCTTCACTTGCATCCCAGTCACTGAAGCGTTGGAGGTAGTCCGTAAGAGATTACAGGATGACACCAACCTCAGCAACAGGACCACTCTCAGCATTGACCAAGTGTGTTTGCTTTTGGAACTGTGTCTTTATTCCACCTACTTCACATACAAGGGTCAGTTCTACAGGCAGAAACATGGGTGTGCCATGGGCTCCCCAGTTTCACCCATCGTGGCCAATTTGTACATGGAAGAAGTGGAAAAGAGGGCTTTACTATCCTACCCTGGAACATCACCAAGCCATTGGTTCAGATATGTGGATGACACCTGGGTGAA
>NW_005188160.1:10416-16725 GCF_000239375.1 Pundamilia nyererei | reverse complement strand
TCCCACAAAACGCTACGTCCAGATGAACAGAATCAACTTTTGGAGATTGTCAGCATTAGCTTCACTGGTTCCTTGCTTGTCTGTATCTTTTCACAAATATCTTGGTCAATAAATGTGTTGCTGCTTTGGGTGTCTAGCAGAGCATAAACCAATGTCTCTTGTTTCTTCGCTGATGAACAAAGCCACACTGGAATGATCATTGAAGTGCAATCATTGTTGCCCACTCACTGCACGATACGGTGGCTGCATTCTCCTCTTCTGATGGTGTTTCAGGCTCATCTCCCAGTGGAGGATCTTCATGGAGAGGAGAAGGGTGGCTTCGTCTGCAGACATTACATGTTGCTCTCTGTCGACAGTTTTTGGAAATGTGACCGACTCGCAGACAAGCAAAGCACATATTGTTGTCCCTAATGAACTGTTTCCTTTCTTTAAGCAGCATTGCTGTAAACCTTTCACATTTATAGATAAAATGATTTTGCTTGCAGCAGATACATTCAAGTTGCCGTTTCTTCTGAGTTGAGGAAGGGTTGGGTTTTGATTTTCTGTTGCTCTGAACTGTAGTTGTGTTCTTCACATCTTTAGACACATTTGCTGATGTCCCCAGTACACTGGCTTTCAGATGTTTTTATTCTTTTTCAGGTTTTTCAAATGTGCTTTTTAAGGCAAACAGAGAAGAAACTGGATTACATGCTATACATGCCTCTTCAGCCACAAAGTCTGCAAATTCTGCAAACCCTGGATATGCCTTTTCTTCATCCAGTAATTTTGTGACATAACAATTCCAGCGGGTTGTGGCCCAATCAGGAAGTTTCAGCAATATTTTCTGATTTCAGTCATCTAAAACCTTGAGGCCTTGGACATGGGGCATAGCATTCTCACAGGAAATGAGGAAATCACTAAATCACTAATCATATATTCAAAGAGAAGCATCTTCCGGTATGATGGCGCCTGTGTTTGGCTCTGCCACTGCCGGGAGCAGTTTGTCGCGCTCTACTACTGTTGTGTTGTTTTTTTCTGCTCTACTGTTCTCACTCAGTTTTAATGATGTATTCGCGGCCCTGGTGTATGATCGCCTGGCTTTGCTATCCATCCAATCCTCTATGATGCCACACGATGTCTCGTCGTCCTCTGGCATTTTCCACCCTCCTCCATTAGCTGGATCCTCGTCAGGCGATTTCAGTGGTTCCTCTAGACCACAGAGAAGGAGAGGGAGAAGAGGGGGTATTCAGGTAAAGCTCAGAATGTACTGGCGGCGTGGTTTGGGTGGTAAGCGTCGTCGAGCGTGCGTTGTCTCCTGTGTCCAGAAAAGCTCCATGGAGCTTGTTTTCCACGGCCCTGTTTGGATACGCTGGGCCCGGCTCTTTGAGACCTTGCCACCTCAGGAGGGTTTATCCAGACTCTTCTGCGGGCTGGCTTTTTCTTCCCTCGGTGAGTGGACTCTACGAGCGTGACAGCTCGAACCCTGTGTATTTACGTCCCTTAACTCGAGCCTCTGCAAATAATGAGGCTTCTAGCTCACTGAATATGGCGCTTTTTAATGCTCGATCTCTCTCTAATAAATCATTCTTGTTGAATGATTTTATATTACCTAAAAAACTCGATTTTTTATTCCTGACTGAGACCTGGCAGCGGGATGTAGACTACTCGTCACTCATTGAACTCTGCCTGGATGGCTATACTTTTATTACCCAGCCTCGGTTGTCTGGTCGGGGTGGTGGGCTTGCTGTGGCTTTCAAGGACCATTTCTCCTGCCGCTCCGTGAAAACTGGACTTTTTCGCTCATTTGAGCTGCAGCTGCTTAAAATTGGTAACAATTTTAAGCAATTTTAAGCAATTCTACCCCATCCCGGCCCATTATCTTGGATACTTTCTCTCTGGTTTCACTACCTGAGCTAGTGAAATTAGTGAATTCAGTGAAAGCATCCTCCTGTTCACTTGACATTATACCTGCATCATTATTCAAAAATGTCTTCCAGTCTATTGGCCCATGTGTGCTCACTTTAATCAACTCTTCACTGGCATCTGGTATAGTTCCGGTTTATTTTAAAAACGCTGCTATTCTCCCACTTTTAAAAAAAACCTCAGCTTGACCCCTCTCTTTGGAGCGGCTACAGACCTATCTCTAAGTTACCGTTAATCGGTAAGCTTCTAGAAAAGGTTGTGGCTAAGCAGCTTATGGCAGCTCTAGATAAACATGGCACTTACGATAAGTTTCAGTCTGGTTTTCGTAGATTTCACTCCACGGAATGGGTCTCAAGTGATATCTTGATGAATAATGCTCTGTTCTACTCATGTTGGACCTCACATCAGCTTTCGACACAGCTGACCATCACATCCCCATTGAAAGGCTGAAAAAATGGGTTGGTGTATCTGGAACTGCATTAGAGTGGTTCTCCTCTTATCTCCATCACCGATCCTTTTCTGTGGCAGTCTCTGATTTTAGGTCATCCTCTACCTCCCTTACTTATGGTGTCCCTCAAGGGTCAGTTTTGGGGCCTTTATTGTTTTTAATTTATCTTCTACCCCTCGAGCATAATTGGGCTCTTTTGAGGACATTTCTTATCACTGTTACGCTGATGATATTCAGTTGTACGTTTCTTTTATGCCCGAGGATTTATCTAAGCTTCAGCATCTGAATAATTGCTTAGATTTGATCAAACGTTAGATGGCTGCAAATTTCCTCCAACTCAACGAGGGGAAAACCGAAGTCCTCGTATGCGCCCCTGATAGATTTTTATCCCAGATAGTGAAAGCCCTTGGTCGTCTCTCACTTTATGTTAACTCATTCACTGCCATTGATGTCTATAGCCGTCAATTGCAGTGAATGAGTCAATGGGTTTAACTCATTCAATGCCAATGGCTGGCAGTGAATGAGTTAAATCCTCTATCAGGAATTTAGGTGTCACCTTTGACTCGACTCTCACATTGGATGGCATGTGAAATCTCTGGTTCGGTCTTGTTTTTATCATTTAAGAAATGTGGCTAAGCTAAGCCCTGTTTTATCTCGCTATGAACTCGAGATTGCTATACATGCATTTATTTCGTCACGCTTGGATTATTGTAATTTGCTGTTTATGTGTCTAAGCAAAGGTTCTCTGGATCGTCTGCAGGTTGTGCAAAACGCTGCAGCTAGGCTTTTGACAAAATCCTCCAAGTACTCACATGTGACACCGTTATTATCTCAGTTACACTGGCTTCCTGTTAAATTTAGAGTCAATTTTAAGATCCTGGTCTTGACCTACAGAGCTGTGCACGGACTGGCACCAGCCTACATCTTTGATCTGCTAAAGCCCGATGCCCCCAGCAGGTCACTGAGGTCATCTGATCAGGGCTTACTTGCTATAAAAAATACTAAGAGGAGGACTAAGGGTGACAGAGCTGTTGCCACTGTGGCCCTGAGACTGTGGACTCTCTCCCCCAAATATTAAGAACTGTGGACTCAGTAGTTGTTTTTAAAAAACAACTCAAAACTTACTTTTTTAAAACTGCTTTTGGTTAATTTTTTGCCTGTTTTATTTTCTCTTTTTAAATCTTTTTATGACTTGTAATCTTATGTGCAGCACTTTGTGATTCTGTCTTGAAAGGTGTTATATAAATAAAAATTTATTTATTATTTATTTATTTAACTCTCTTAATTTAAGTGACTCCTTTGTCCTATCTTTGGCCAACTGCTTAGTTTTCCCCTAAAGGCTCTTTGAACTACAAATGGGTGTCCTTAGCGTTTGTTCAGAGCATCCCAAACTTGTTTGTAAGCTTCCTCATCACTTCGATAAAATGTCTCCTCTAAAACACAGAGAGCTTCTCCACCAATGTACTTTTTCAAATAGAACAGCTTACGGGCTGAATCTGTGCAGCTAGTCTCGATAAGCGCCTTAAAGCAAGTGCTCCACTCAACAAATTTCAGTGGGTCTCCTGTAAATGTAAACGGCTCTGGTACTGGAAGTCTAGACATTGCTAAGGACTCTTTTAATGCCTGCACCAGAGAGAGCTCACTTTCTTTTGGCACCACTTGAGTATCACAGTGAGGGGAGTGAACACTTTGTGAGGTCTGGATAAATTTACCTGCAGAGTGAGGAGGTGCAGTGCTCTGAGGAACTTGGGTGCATGGAGGACTGCTAAGTGGTTTAGGAAGCTGACTGAAAGACAAAGTACTCCTTACTTAACAGTTTCTTATTTCAGCATTCATTTTTGATTCCTCTTCAGCATATACATTGTATTCTGCCTGAATGACCTCAAGTTCTCTTTGATTTTCCAACATTTTCAGTTGCTCTTGTTGAGCTAATATCTCCTTTCTCCGGGCAGATATTTCCATTTCTCTGTTTATTTCAGCTTGCTTTGATGCCAGTCGTGCTGCTGCCTCTGCTTTCCTTGCAGATACGTGAGTTCCTTGCTGACTATGGCTGTGCTGGCTATTTCTTCCAGCTCTAGACACAGTTGGCTCATAAATCAATTCTGCACCTTCTCTTTGGAGTAACTGAAGGAGTGATTCTTTTACAGCTAATGCATCAAACTCTTTGTCAACATCTGCATAACGCCTTTTCAGAAGTATCATCATCTCAGCAGAAACTGAAGTACAGCTATCCATCTTTCTTCTCATATCTTGAGATGGTGTAGTCAGTGCACGTAAAGCCACATAATCAACTGCAATAGACATAGGCTGCCGGGGGATTCCCATGATGCATGATCCCATTGAGTTTTTCCTTTCCAGTCACCTTTCTCACTCACTATGTGTTAACAGACCTCTCTGCATTAAATCATATCTGTTATTAACCTCTGTCTCTCTTCCACAGCATGTCTTTATCCTGTCTTCCTTCTCTCACCCCAACCGGTCGCAGCAGATGGCCGCCCCTCCCTGAGCCTGGTTCTGCCGGAGGTTTCTTCCTGTTAAAAGGGAGTTTTTCCTTCCCACTGTTGCCAAAGTGCTTGCTCATAGGGGGTCATATGATTGTTGGGTTTTTTTCTCTGTATCTATGAAGCGCCTTGAGGCGACTTATGTTGTGATTTGGCGCTATATAAATAAAATTGAATTGAATTGAATTGAATCTTGCTGTAGGTCCAACTCACATTTTTCTACTGACTTGATCATTTCAGATAATTCTGCTTTAGAACATTCTTCTTTAAGTTTGGACCTAGTGAGCTGAATTTCTGCCTTAAAGTTTAAATATGTTGACATAAACGTTCTTTCTTTGCTTGTTATCTCTGTCTGTTTACACTCCTGCATTTTTTCTGTTAGTTGTCTTTGACGGTCTGTGCGTCTCACCTCTGCCTCAGGTTGAGATGATGGCTGAGGCAGCCCTATTTTGTGTATTTCAAGGTCTGCATGAATTTATCCTATGCGTGCTTCAACTTCTTCTCTTTCTGCATCTTCAAGTTCAGTTTCTAATTTCTTTTCTAACTGTACCTTTTCATCTTCTAAAGCTATAAGTATTTGCTCTAGGATAAGAGTTTCTTGTGTACTCTGTTCCATTACAATGTTTTGAACCAACAACTTAGAACAATGAAAGGAAACTTAACCAGAGTACACTACCTTAAATATCAAACATTAGCACAGTAAAAAACTTTCAATAAATGAACAAATGTACAATATCTACACCATACAATTTTCTTTTTGGCTTTTTCTTAGATCTCTTTATGCAGTTCAAACGTTTCTCTGATCTAAGAACTCACTGGCTACTCTTCCACATGGGCTGCCGTCTTGGAAGCATGGCGTGCAGGGCTCCGGCTGCTCGCCCCATGACAGGCCACGTTTTTCATTATAACTGCTCCTGAAGGTTTTTCATGTTCGAAGTAGAATTAAGGGCCATGCTCCAACTGATGTTTAACCAGTATTTTAATCTTCTTTTCACCAGCAAACACCGTGAAAAACTATGGCGAAATGATCAATGAAAAACAGATATTATGTCAGCAGAATAAAAATTACAATTCAAATAACATGTACACACAAAGTAATTGCACAAACATACCGTGTGCACCTTTCTACTGAAAATTCATGAGCAATTGTAGTCCATAGCGTCCATATTTCCAACTTTTACACAAGCCAGCCTTCTCTTTCCGGCTCGAGCCCTCAGTCTCTGGTGACATGTGCGCTTAATTGAGCATCACCCCAAAGCATGCGCACCACAAAGCGCCACACTCAGGTCCACCAGTAGGTAGCGACAACACAACATGAATCCAGATTAAACACCAAATTTTGAACATTGCAATCACATAATAATTACATTTCAATGCGACAGCTACAAATATACTGCAACAACATGGGAATAGAGCAGCTGTGAGAGAATTCAGCATTAATGAATCAATGGTACAGAA
>NW_005188160.1:7450-9557 GCF_000239375.1 Pundamilia nyererei | reverse complement strand
TATTAAGTAATCCAAAGTATTCAGAATACGTTACTCTCATTGAGTAATATACCGGAATACATTACAAAATACATTTTGCGACATGTATTCTGTAATCTGTAGTGGAATACATTTTAAAAGTAACCTTCCCAACACTGCTTATCTGACTGTTTTGTTTCGCTTAATGTGCCTTATAATCCCGTGCACCTTATGGTCCAAAAAATATGTATTTGACTTATTTATTTGGCACACTGCAGTTTCATGTTGTAAAGCACCTCTTTCTAACTCTTGTGGATGTTATACATAGTTATGCTTAGGATATGTCAGCCCATTTCCACTGGAAATGCCGTTTGGTTAAACTGTCAGCAAGGACTTTGCATTTGCACTGTTAAATTTTTATATAGCTTTAATGCTACTAAAAAACAGCCGCTTGTTTAAGTGAAAATAAATTGATGGGGTTTCTTTGCACTAATAAAGTTGTGGAGTTGTAAAGTATTTTCTGTCACATCAATTACATCGTCAGTTAAATCATTATTGCAAATTTTCAAATATATATTGTGATAAACAATGTTCCCTCTAATTTTTCATGTGTCTGAGTGAACACACAAACTCCCTGAGCGGTCCCTTGGACCACTGTGAGCAACAGCAGACGTGTGCACTGTGGTCACGCCAGCATCAAATCCATCCAAGTTACATGGTTTATTAAAATAATCAAATTACAGGATTTACATTTATGTTAGACTACTTTTAATTAACTGATTTAGCCCACTTACAATGGAAATTTAAAAATCTTGTTCCTGACCTGTGTAGTATGCTAACACTGTTGGAAGTAAAAATAACTTGAACTCCAATTTTGAAAAAACAACTTCCTTTTTTTTTAAAATAAATCTCTGACTTGTATTATGAGTCTGAGTCTGTGGTCTGGGAGAGAGTCCTGTAACTCTCTGTCTGCAAAATACAGTAAATAATGACCAATGTTGGGCAATTAATTATATAGTTACTTCCTCAAACAAAGTAACTGATTTATGCAAACAACAGTTTTTTGCAGCTGTTTACCTAAAAATGCAGCCAAGGCATTTTTTAAATAAACATTTCAAACTATTTACAGAACAATCAGCTGTTCTGCATCAAATCTGATGCCACACAAATTATTTGTGCCACTCCAAAAAAGAATTTGTCCACTATGAGATAAAAGAGAACAACAGCCTGATACCTGCAGGCCTGACAACAGCAGATGTATCACTCCTGTAACACCTGTAACATTCACCAGCCGCCTCATTGTTCTGACACACACAACAAAACTATTGACTACACTACACACTAACTACACACTAACTACACACTAACTACACACTAACTACACACTAACTACACAAGATTTGCGCTAAACGTCGCAAATCTCTCACATCTCAAAACACCGCCGTCACTTCTAAACTTCCCCCTTCCTAAACAACTAAATGCCATGTTTCCATATCATTTTTTGATTGGTCGACATGGTACATTTTTCGACAAATATGAAAGGGGTTTTTTTTTGGTTTTGGTTCTTGCTCACAGGCTTTAGAGCGTTTTCCTTATAAGATGCCGTTTTTACCATTTCTTCCCGCAGTAAATATAAACAACGATAGTATTCAGGAAGAAAACCAAACATTGCACATATTTTTATCATAACTCTGGTTTTACGTGGCCGATCAACACAATTTACAAACTGGTATAAAGTCCACACTTTTTCCGTCAGTTTTTCCGTCTGTCCTGCTCACATCTCCAATGGTTGTACACGCTGTCTTTAACGTGGCTTCACTCCACATCAGCCACGCCGCTTTGCTAGCTAAAACACCGGTGTCGGCACATAAGGATGCTGTCATAGCCTGTCAACGACGTTGATCAGCTGCGTATATATGAATGTGAATCGTAGTGATGTGCGATACCACTGATTTCCTTTCCGATCCGATACCAAGTAATATTCACGGTGGTATCCACGATAGTGATCCGATACCGATACTTTATACAAAAACGTATTTTATTTATTGTATCTCAAATTATAGCGTCATAATAATTTACAGAACATCAGATTACTTGTTCTTATCACTTAATAATGCAGAGTTCATCATACAGAGGAATCTGTGAGAGA
>NW_005188160.1:4909-6561 GCF_000239375.1 Pundamilia nyererei | reverse complement strand
GGTCTCAAGGTTGGGAAAGTATAGCCACAACACCTCACTCTTGGAGCACTTTTTTGCCACATGTATCGCAAACCACGTCTCGGCTGTTTGTGGAGGTAAAATACGTCCGCACAATTACGCTCAGCCATTGTTGTGAGTGCGCGCGCCAAGGGGCTGCGAGACATTTAAACAGCCGTATTTCGCACATAACTATGAAAGGCGGAAGAGGAAGTAGTTCCTTTGAATGTAGACAATCCCAATGTTATAGTTTCTTTCCACTGTGTTGCTGTTAATGATAAAATACAAATTTACCCTAAATTACTAAAAAATATCGATATTTTAATGTGAGAATCGATTCTAGAACATAAATGACTGGTATCGGAGGAATCGATATTTCAGGATCGATCCGCACATCACAAGTGAATCGCATTATTGGCTGGACTATGGGATAAGGTGGCATCATTCTAATCCCATACGGGAGCAGCCAGTCACTTACTGACTAACACTGCAAAACAGGATTGTTAATATGTTTACTTTAATTTCAATTCAGGTGGATTTTTTTGTGTGTGTGTGTGCAACGCAGATTTTCTGTGCGCAGAGACCATGCTAGCAGCGCACAATTGCGAACCATTGGTGATAAATATTTTTGGCCATTTTGCCCTGCCCTACCTACTCATGAGAGCTTCTCACCGAGAGAAGTCCTCCCTGTCACCTGTCACCATGGTTACTGACTGTCACCTGTGTGCAGAGAGAGGTTGTGCAGCGCTGACATCACTGTGCGCAGCTGCATGAGCTCATGAACCAGTGACAGAGGTGTGGGAGTTTCCCAAATAAGTCAATGACGTAATGAGGGAAAACAGGGACAACATACACATATGCTTTCAATTGTGTAATTTAAGTGATTCAGGTAGCTCTGTTTTGGAAGTTCAGTTAATGCTAGAAATTTGTTTTGGAGTTTGTACGTGCTTTGTCTCTAGGGGCCACTGCATATATTTATATATAAACATATATAAATCAAACCACTTTTTTTTACATTAGTAATTCCTTTTGTGCATAATTTTATATTATTGTTAATAATAAATTAATTAAAGCAACAAAACAACCTGAAGAGCCGGTTTGGAACCGAAAGAGCCGGTTCTCTAAAAAGAGCCGAAAATCCCATCACTATAAGTTACAGGGCTTTTCCTGCCTTTCTGGGGGGATTATATTTCACTAAAAACGATGTAATATGCATGTCCACATAATTACGGATGATTAAAATTGTGATATTTAAAAAAAACACTGTATTTTAAAGAACATAAATTAAGAAATAGATTACATTAGATTTCTATTTTAAATATGATAAAATGCTTATTTTACAGCAGTAAAATTATTGTATCTATACAGTTTAAAAATTTAAGAAACTTTCTGCCTGCACAGAGTGGATAGTGAAACAAGTGGAATCATCATCAATACATTATTTCATATTTATTACTTTTTTCTCTCATTGCTTTATTATTGTAGCTCTAGTAATAAATAATAAGGGATGGATTCTGGATCAGCAGCATGATGCCCATAGTATATACAGTATTCTGAAGAAGGTCTAAAATGTCACTGTGTGTGCATGCATGCATGTGTTTTATGTATATGGATTTTTTAAATTATTACTCATGATATAACATTGTCCAGACATG
>NW_005188160.1:2874-4278 GCF_000239375.1 Pundamilia nyererei | reverse complement strand
TTGTACCCATCAGGTAAAGCATAGGCTATGTTTGCTTTGCCTTGTCGCCACCTCACAACAGTGATATAGTATGATGCAATCCCATATTAGATTCTCGATGAATGTGTTTTGTTGTTATTCAGCCTTTCAATTTGCCCCTTTTAAACTTTGAGCACCCGCCCCTTTAAATGTCTCTGCATGGCCCTGCTGCGGAGGAATGCATATTTCTGATGTGACCTCATCCCAGACACACGATGACTAACAGCTTTACTTTAACTTTACATTTATCATTTGGTTTCTTTCAGGAGATTCCAGATTCCTACACAAACACTCAGAGCACAGAGCCTGAAACACCGAGACTAACAGAAAACTTTTCTCTTAAAAACAAAGCATCAGCAGAGCGAGCAGAGAAAGAAACGACAGAGCAAATATTCACAGCATATTTCCTTTTCTCGGCAGAAACATCTGTTTCCACGTCACGTACAGCGGCCTCACTCAGAGCTCAGGGCGGGTCGGCTTCTTAGCCCAGCAGTGAGTCCGTTACAGTGAACTATGGAGCGGCAGATTTGTGCTGTTTGTGCTGAACTAAGCTGCACACAGCTGATGTTAGCCAGGAAAACATTACACACTGCTAATGTTACCTTAACACAGAGCTTCACACGGAGACAGTTGTCGTCAGACACAAAGTTCAGGAGAGAAAAACTTTGGGAAAGATGGTGGGACAGAGGATCCACAGTCCCCCTCCCCCCAACAGGGACTGGCTGTCACAAACATTCTGACCAATCACAGCACTCCATTTCACTCTGTTTTTGTTACACCCCCTGCTTTTCCACAGCAGTAAACTGCGGTCAGCCTGTGTCTGTGCTGAGTGTCAGCAACAGTCAGAGAGGATGGAGTCAGTGAAAGCAGCACATAAAATTTTCTATTGAACGTAGAAAAACACAGAATAGATTTAGTTTGAGTGAATAAACAGCACAGACTATAATAATAATGACAGGCGACTGTTTGTTCAGAGCTGATTTATTTCTGCTCATTTTCCTGTTTGAAACACAAACATCTGTCAAGACTTTGTTTCAGCTCCACATTCACCCAAACATTCATGATGAGATCATGGACTAGTGTGAGGTACTAAACTTCTACTGTAACACTTTACCTTCATATGATGTCAGTATGAACATCAGCAGGATTCTAATGCAGGACTTTTACTGCAGTAAATACTCTGAATACTACAGACAGGCTGATCCCAACAACAGCAATAACCTGAAAATACATGAAACTAACATTAAAGCAGCGTTTCATCCTCACAGTGTGTTTGAACACACTGATCCAGGATCAGATTCATGTTTCTGACCTGAGAGTTTACCTGTACACTTATGATGCATTCAGGGTCCTGCAGCAGACTGTTGGCTCTACAGTACAACGGGG
>NW_005188160.1:0-1030 GCF_000239375.1 Pundamilia nyererei | reverse complement strand
CGAACTGTACCTCTGATGGCCATGAATGCACGTAAGGAGTTGATGAGGGAATCTGTAGAGAGATCGTCAAGCATTTCAAGATGCACTGCTCTGGAGCACATGCAAGTGATTAGCAAGCCATAACGCTTTAGCTACTTGCGGCCTTCTTTGACATAAAAAGGACCAAAGCAGTCCATCCCACAGTAGGTGAATGGCGGTGTGGTGTCCATCCGATCCTCTGGGAGGTCTGCCATCTTCTGCTGCTCTGTGCGCCTTCTGAACCTTCTGCATTTTACACATTTATAGATGTAAGATGACACAATCTTGCTGCATCCAAGAATCCAGAATCCGTTAGCTCAAAGTTCATTCATGGTGATCCCTCATCCTTGATGGTATGTCTTCTCGTGATAATGTTTGACCAGTAATGCCGACACGTGACTGTCTCTTGGCAGGATCGCAGGATGCTTGACATTGGGGTGCAAAGTTGCATGTGTTAAGCGTCCGCCTACCCGAAGAATGCCTTGGTCATCAAGAAATGGACATAACTTGTGTAACTTGCTAACCTTGTCTTTCATCTGCATCACATCATGATGTTGCAAGGTTTTTATTTGCTGAGCAAAGGCTGTTTCTTGAACCATCTTTATGATTGTTAACTCTGCTTCCTTTCTCTCTTGTAGGCTACTGATGTTGTGTGATCTACTCTTGTGATCCTTTGCTTCTTTCACATAGCGCTTGAGTCTAGCAACTGCCTTAATCATCCTTGACCAGTCGGAAAACTTGTGTAAGCGATCTAACAGTGACCTTTGTTCCTCCCCTTGTATCTTGTGGACTTGAACCTTCTTAACCTCCGGGTCACTGGTTGATAACTCTCCCACCTTAATTTCCCCACTGGGTATGATCTTCTGCCAAAGGAGGTCTGGGCCTTTGAACCAGTTTGATGCTACAAGTTGTTCTGCTGTAAGGCCTCTTGAGGCGTGGTCCGCCGGATTATCTTCGGAAGTTACATACCTCCATTGGGTTGAATCTGTGCTTTGTTTGATGCGTTCCACTC
>NW_005188159.1:72576-74234 GCF_000239375.1 Pundamilia nyererei | reverse complement strand
CTTTTTGCCTTCCTGTGACACAAAAAGACTCCACACCAATAGATGCTATGAGACAGTGTGTGTTTGTTTAGCCTGTATTAATAATAAATATAACATCCAGAAAGCTACACAACACGGTGTGGTTCATTTACAAACACAAAAGTAGCTTTCACTGGTTTTTGTTAGAAAAAAATCAAATTGTTGCTTAAATTTGCACAAAATGTCAGAAATCTGTCATGAACTAAAATTCTAACCTACTTTTTTCACGAGTTGTTCGGTTAACCCTCTGAGGTCCAAAATGTTATTGGCCATTTTGACTACTTTTGATTTTATATTCGCATTTTACTTTGTGGCGGTTTGTGATATGGACAATATGGGCCGCTGCTGTCACTCCCAAAACTTTCCCCTCTTCCTAAACAACCAAATCACTTTAATGTGGGTCATAAAGATGATACAAGAGCCATATATTTTATGAGGTGGTACTCATTGTGAAAAGTTTAAGAAGCACTGCACTATGCAATATATTCAATTTTAGAATTTATATTCAGTGTTAACTGTAGCTAAGCTCAATGTGGTAATGTGCTTTAAGCTAATGCTAATCTTATATTAATAAACTACACTGTCATATGCAAAAAGGTGGCACTAGGGGTGGCAAGAGATGCCACCCTTCTAGATCCGCCCCTGTGCAGAACAAACCTGATGACTTGTTGATGAATGTAACCATAATTGTCTTAACTAAAAAAGCTCAAATAAAATTGTGTAACTGATGATTGTCACAATTCAGCACAGACAGGTCCATACTCAGTTAATCTTAGAATTATGTTTCATAAATTCAGTAAACCTGCTTCATCTTCTGTCGTTTCAGAAAGCTGGGCTCCTGAGTTTGTGTCAATGAGTCTTTTTTAATGTAGCTGTCATGACAGAAAGAAAATCTGAAAAAAAACCTTGCTGCTGCAGTCAGCTGTGTTGTATGTGGCAAATACAATAAAGAAAAGTGTTTAATGGTGAATAATGAAACACTCACCAGGAACATCAATCAGCTCATACACCACTAAACACCAGCATCCAAAATAATTAGGTTGCACTTCTTTTTCTAAAGAAGCATCAGATACGATGTTCACTTGTTTGAATGATGATCGTGAGATTAGTCAGCAGGGTTAGAGTTATGTTGTGATCTTTTATTTTGAAATTACAATCCTCCATATCGGTGTGACTTAAGCTCATAACTGAAACTGAAAGCTCAGAGTTTCCTTTAAGTCACCTCAATGAGACAAAGTCCTGCAGGTCTCTGCATGATTCCAAGAACAGTTCTTTATAAACATAAATATAGAAAACAAAACAACCCCCTCCCACCAAATAAATAAAAAGAGGTCTTACCACAGATAAAGAGCCCATATTCCGACACAGTGATCCAAACTGTTGTTGTCAAAGTGAAATGTGTCACTGGAGCCGAGCAGGTAACAAACTGAAACAAGGATTAACGAGTCACTGCAGGTTTCTAACATTCCATGATCTATTTATCAGGTAAACACTGAGCATGAGGGAGGCAGGAATGGCTGACCTTGATTGCATCACAGCAAAAACATTAATGTGTCTTCACCTTCTCAACCACGCAAACACCACTTTAATGTATCATGATTTTGCAGTATTTTATATATTGTATTTTTGTCATTCTCCAG
>NW_005188159.1:70020-71300 GCF_000239375.1 Pundamilia nyererei | reverse complement strand
TTCAGCAGAAAAGCATTAAAACTTAGATATGATGATTCTTGCTAGTGTGCTGTGTAAGGTCAACATTTAGAAAGTAGGGTACCAAGATTTAAAATATATTTTAAAAAAAGACCCCTTTGACCTCTGACCTTTACCTAAAGTCGACAGATTAACCTGTAACTCAAAGTAATGATAAGTCTAGTCTCGGTCATTATTTATGCGTTCACTACAGAATAATGATAGAAGAAAAAGACAATCACTGATTATGATACACATGATGTCCAACATGATGTATGTACTGACATACTGTCACAGCTGGGCTCACACATTGAAGAGCAACGAGAGACGGGAAGAGGCTCAAACTCAGGAAACAACTATTTATTTACAATAACAGCAACATCTGTTTATGAATTAATCAGCTGTCTGATTCAGCCGAAAGACAAACTTCAGCTCTCAGACTGAAGTTATTTGTTGGTGAGTGGGTCCTCATCCTCAGTATATTAGGAAGACACTGTTACCTTAAAACAATCTAGAGCATAAAATATAAACAATCAAAGTGCTGATGTGTGAGATGATGGAAGCAGATGTTAGTTCATGAGAGCGCTGCCCTCTACTGGCTCATGTGCAGTAATACTGCTCTCGTCCTTCCTTCTACTCCCACATTTAAACTGTGAGCAGCTCTGACTGACAACATGCTGTCACACTGAAAACTTCACATCTGCTTCTTCCTCCTCAACAATTCATCTTTACAGTCTGATCTGCAGCTTCAAGGACCTCTCTGCTCCTGACTCTGTGCTGCTTTCATTCACATTTAGACCTTCTTCCTGCAGTTATTACAGAGTGACAGTAGGGGGCGCCAAATGTGACTGCAGGTGTTAGTTGGTGCTGAAAGTGCTGATATGTTTGCGCTGTAACAGTTTGTCAAAACTTGCTTGTTAACTTTATGCTGATCAGTGTTTTATCATCAGTAATCAGTGATCAGTAACTAATTACTGATTACTTCCCCTAAAAAGTAATCCCATTAGTTTACTGATTACTCTTTTTCGAAATTAATTAGTTACTTTGTTACTTTTTTAAAACATGATTTACAACCTAAATATGTGATAAAGCAATAGATCATTCAACCCAAATCTACTATGTAACCAAATGGAAAAAGTCAGTTTTTAAATTTTGTTTTATTAGTTTTAATATTTTAACTTTCAAGTTCAAGTTCAAGTTGGCTTTATTGTCACTTCAACCATATACATTTAGTTCACAGTGAAACGAAACAACGTTCCTCCAGGACCAAGGTGCTACATGCA
>NW_005188159.1:66293-68036 GCF_000239375.1 Pundamilia nyererei | reverse complement strand
ATTATATTATACGTATAAATGACTAACCATATATTGCAGTTGCTCTCCTGACTGAAGTTTAGTCCGTTTACAGCATCCTGCCATGTGACTGTATTTGTTCCAAACCATCGGGAAGGCCTAAGGAAACAAGCCCTCCAGCGCTCTGTAGGTTTTGGTTTTTATGAAAAAAAATAAGCTTTTTTTTCAATCTTCTAAAGCTGTTTAACTTCTAGAGAGAATCGCAGCAACTACATGATGAAGCTTTCAACTCCAAGACAAACTAAGACAGTTTTCATGTAGTATGAGTATGAGGGTGTGACACAGGCCCTGTGTATTTTTTACGTTGCAGTATTTTATATATTTTATAATATTTCTGAGTATTCCATCATATTATGCTTTAATTATGTTAAGATTATAAAGCTGAAACAATGATTAGAAACGTTTCTGTTAGCAGCACCCAGCAGTTTATCTTCTAACCCTTTCTTGTTTCCTGATCCCAGTGTCAGATACAATTAAAATGCTGATTCTTTAAATGTCATCACAAGAGTTTATTAAACATGAAACATGAAGCTCCATCCTGTTAATGCTGTTTGTGTTTTACTTGAAATGATCCTGTTTTTATTTTAATCTCTCAGTATATTTATAATTCAAATGAGTTGAAGGATAACAATATTGGACTGAAGCCCTGAATTAAAATTTTTTCTCTGTTGTTTGTGTTCTTTTTTATTCTCTCCAATGGTTCTCAGCACCAACTTACTGAACAGCATCAAACTGAAAACATTAAATTTCGTTTTTCCTCATGATGTTATAAGTAGTTTCTATTCACAGTCCGAGATCTGCGGCTCCCAGCTGATGTTGTCATCATGAATCTGAACTAGAAGGTTCACCTGCTGAGAGCTTCTTCCTCATTAACTTCCTGGTTTTGTATGAGGAGGTCTGTTTTCTGTTTAAAATGAAAGACAATTCAAAGATTCACTGAGTTATACTGAACACGACAAGTTTAAGAAACTTTAAACTGTGACAGAGCAAATGATATTCTGACACAAACCATGTGTCAAAAAATGTGTTTTGATCATTTTATATTTACAAAACTTACAAGAAAATCCTGTTTTTCTGACAGACTTACGTGTTCTTTACAATTCTGATAAACAATAAATCCCCATGAGACCAGAGAGATACAGATGTATACAGCCACGACGATTGCTAACCAGAGTGCCAGGAAAAATTCTAAGGTACAAAAACAGGAAAAACATAATTCAGTGTTAATGATGTAAACGAGCACATTTTAAAAACAGGAAGTGGAATTGACCATTAAATAAGCAGTATTACTGTGAGAGGTGAGCACCAGACTTTATTTATATGTTTCTGATGCACAGAGAATTTAATTTATCACCACTTACAGTCTGGTGACCTCCAGCTTACATCGGGCCTTTTGCCCAATGTTAACCAGTAAAGACTCGAGCCCCCAAAACCCAGAACTGGATAAAACTGATATTTGACATTTTGAATCAGAACCTCAGTATGTTTACCTGAAAGAGCTGCAGGTTTATGGGAGGATTTTACTTTGTTGTTCATATAGACTCAGTTTCACTTCTATAGAAGGAGCCTAGTCTTAGACTCTCTTTAGTCTGAGACTGAACTAAATCCATTTCTAGAAAACTGGATGGGAGTGTTTTCTGTTCTGGTAAATTAATACAGTTCTCAGATTTGGCCCATATCTCCTGACTGTACTGTATATAAACAATATAATGAATGAGTGATTTT
>NW_005188159.1:58926-65517 GCF_000239375.1 Pundamilia nyererei | reverse complement strand
GCAGGTGTGTGTCTGTGTGATGCAGTTTATGGATGTAATTTTCTAACTACACAGTTTTTCTGGTAATTCTATTAAAATTGCTCCAAAAGGAAACATCAGCTCTAGAACAGAGAAGAAGATCCAGTTCATGTTCGAGTCAGTGAAAGTGGGGCTACAGCTGCTGGTGTCTGAAACTCCATCAATCAAACAGGATATTTATAAAGACAGTGTTGTTATGAAAGTGGAAGCTAAAGATTTGTGTTCATCACTTTGAAAGCCTGTAACAATTATACACACCAATTTTATCTCAGGTTTGAACCATGATTAACGTTAACAGCTCACAGTGATCACTTGTATAAATGAATCCTCTTACCAGAGACGGTGACTCTGCAGCTGTTGGAGCCGCGGCCATAACCTGTGTCCACCTCACACAGGTACAAACCCGAGTCCTCAGTCCTGAGTCTGGACAGCTGGAGTCTGATTCGTCCTTCTCTGAGGGCGTCTTTGTCACTCTGGACTCGTCCTGAAAACTCTTCATCCTCTGAGAACTCGACACCATCAAGCAGATAATACAGAGTTGAGGGTTTATGATCTTTTTTCATGTAACAGAGGATGTTCAGTGCTGAGATGGGCATGTCTGGTTTGGTGGTGAACGTCCACTCCAGTGTGATGTTGTGGTTCTCCTCTGCCTGATAGGAGCTCTGTGTCACATCCACTACAAATGATCCTGTTGAGGAGACAGAGAGGAGCAGACACTCTCACAACTTTATACAAGATCAGAACTGTGAAACACAGCAATAAACGAAGCATCATTTCTGTTATAATCCAAAGAACTTCAAGGCCCCCACAACACAGCCAGCCATGTTCAGTCGTTCATTCTTTCATAACTCTATATTGTCCTCCTGGTCGTTCTGGCTAGTTTCCAACAATTGTGAATTTGAGAACCATTTTTTTTATTTTTAAACAAAACAACCAAAAATGAGCATACATGAGTTTAAATGCTCAGCAGTTTTTGCTCACCTCTGCAGAGGACGAGTGTCAGAAGCAGCACAGCAGCAGAGAAGGCCGAGGGTCTGTGTGTGAAGATCACACTGATCTCCTGAAGAGCCATCACTCTTTACTCTGAAAATCAACAAGCAAAACAAGCTTCCTGTTACTCTCTGCATCTCACAGGAAGCAGCCCAGCAGACTAATATAACATCATGTGTTTTATTCTAAATGTTAATGTTTCTGATCCTTTAACAACATTAAAGAAATCTCACCTCTCGTTGAGGATTTCAAGTTCAGAGCTTCTCTGTGGTGCGTTTAACATCTGTCTACTCTGAACATCATCTCCAGACTGCAGATCCTGTACTGTTGATCAGTGATTTCCTTCACTCTGTAACATCAACAGGAAAACACGTTCAGTCCCAGTGAAGTCACATTCAAGAAGCTGTTTCAGTGTTGAGCAATTATGCATTTTTTAAAAATAGTTACTATGAAACTTTAGTAATATAACATCATGTGTTTTATTCTAAATGTTACTGTTTCTGATTCTTTAACAACATTAAATAAATCTTACCTCAAGGTTCTCTGTGGCGCGTTTCTTCATTTGTCTACTCTGAACATCATCTCCAGACTGCAGATCCTGTACTGTGGATCAATGAGTTCTTCCACTCTATAACATCAACAGGAAAACAGGTTCAGTTCCAGTGAAATTGTCACGGACCTGTGTCTGAAGGACCCAGGGTCTTTGAATAAGTATGGACGTGTATTTTTTGTGCTGCTGTCCTGTTTGCTAATGTTTGTGTATAGCTGGGTGTGTATGTGGGTGTGGCAGAGCACCTCTTCCTCAGCCCTGGTGGGGGTGTCAGCCAGGAGCCTGGCCACATCTGAGGACGAGAAATGCACACACACCTGAAGTTGATCAAGCCTCGTCTGGGAGCTATTTAATAGTTTGTCCGAGCGTTCCTTGACGCTGGACTGTTGCATGAGACTCCACATTAGTGTTGTTAGTGTCAAGTCCAGTGAGTGTATGCCCACAGTAGTTGAGTGTCCTGATAGCTGCTTCTATCGTTTCTTTCAAAAAGAGCCTGGAAAGCCAGCGAGCACGTGGAGAGCAGACACACGGGAGCGGAGAGCACGAGGCACGGACTTTTTGGGGAAGAAGACACGGCACGGTCAGGGGAATGCATCGGGATTGTTTGTGTGAATATTTACTGCACTGTAAATAAACGCACTGTTCACCGCAGCATTTGGATCCTTTGCCCAGACAAACCGTGACAGAAGTCACATTCAAGAAGCTGTTTCAGTGTTTAGCTATTAAGCAGTTTCAAAATAGTTTATATGTAAACAGACCATTAGATCATCACTGATTCAATAACAGAGAGTGATGATTTTAAATATTCTGGTCAGGCTTGTACTGGACGTTTTGGTCCAGGCTGATCTTTGTAGTAAAAGATCACCATTACGTGTCAAAAATAAATAAAATAAATAAATAAATAAATAAATAAATAAGTAAATAAATAAATACATTTAACATAAAAATCGAATATATTTAATTATTAATATCTAATTAAAAAGATCAGCCTGGACCAAAACGTCGAGGCTGATCCCACAGATGCTGTGAGGCAGTGTGTGTTTGTTTGCAGTGTTTCTCTAAGCTTTTCTGTCTGTGCAGGTTCCAGCTGCTCACCAAAGCACACAGACCTTTTCTGTAGCACACATGCGTTGAATGCTGTAGTGTTGTTGTTGGTATTAATATTGGTGGTGCAGCTGCTGAAATGTCAATTATTGGACATATTTTACTGCATTTACCCAGCATAACTAAGGGAGGATTCAGAGTCCAGCCCTAACTATATGCTTTAGCAAAAAGGAAAGTTTTAAGCCTAATCTTGAAAGTAGAGATAGTGTCTGTCTCCCGAATCCAAACTGGAAGCTGGTTCCACAGAAGAGGGACTGACACAGCATCTGTTGTGCTGACCAGAGCTCATTAATATGCACAGCAGTCTCAAACTAGAAAAATAGCTGAAAATCACATTACAAATGAACAATAACTATGAGACACCAACACATTACTGGAATAAGTGATACTGAACATGAACGTCAGCATGAACCACGAGTCTTTGGCATAGTGCTTCCTCTTGAATCGTTACTATATTTTCTTCTCTAACTTTGATTGACAGAGAGCAGAACAAATCTGATGATTTGATGACGAATTTAACCAAACACCTTCAAACTTTAAGGATTATTTCTGAGGAAGCTGAAAAGTCGTGTTAACTGATGATTGACACAGTTCAACACAGACAGGTTCAAACTCAGTTTAATCTACGCAAATTCAACAAATGTGCTTCATCTCAGACAGCTGGGCTCCTGAGTTTGTATCAAGCAGTCATTCTCAAAGGAGAAACTGAAACGATTCATGTGAGTTTTCCACCCACTGTGTAAACAGCAGACCAATCAGCAACAGTCTGTTGTCAGCTCAGTGTTTAACTCTATTTGACAAATATATTAAAGAAAAGTGTTTGATGGTGGTCCGTGAAACACTCACCAGAAACATCGATCAGCTGACACAGAACAAAACACTAACATCCAAAATAATTAGGTTACATTTATTTTTCTTAAGAAGCAGATACTGTGATACTGTGTTCACTTGTTAAAATGATCATCTTTAACTGAGATTATTCAGCAGGGTTGGGGTTAGGTTATAGCCTTTTATTTTGAAATTAACCTCTTTTCATATCAGTGTAACTTAAGCACATAACCATAACTGAAAGCTCAGAGTTCCTTTTAAGTCACCTTGATAAGTCCAAAGTCTTTATAAACATAAATACAGCTTTTCTCACTTTGCTGCTACATTTGGAGCTTTGTGGGAGCTTTTAACAACTGACAGAAACATTTATCATCTTGTATGTGCTCACGGTTTGACAGAGAAACAACAGTCTGACTTTATTCGATAACATGTAGAAAAAAATCCCTTTTTTTTCCATCACACATTTTTTTTTCATTATTAGTTTCTTGTTTTTTGAGTTCTCCAACTCAAAAACTAAAAAACAAGACTTACCACAGATAAAGACCCCAGACTCCGACACAGTGATCCAAACTGTTGCTGTGAAAGTGAAACGAGTTTGTTGGAGCCGAGTAGGTAACAGGAACTTAGACAAGGATAAACATGTCACTGCAAACCAGACACTCAGGTCGGATCAGTTTCTAACATTCCTTGATGCAAGGCCTATTCATCAGGTAAACACTGATCATGGCAAACACAGGGAAGGTTTCACTTTATTACATACTGTGTCAGATCAGTACAGATCATGTGTAAACCAAAAATTAGCTTAAAATGGTTTCAGCAGTTTCTTCTCATCTTCAACAAAAAGCTCACGTTTTTCGTAGCATTTGCATTTCATTCTGTCTGTAAACACAACAGCTCTGAAAGTTTTGAATGTATTCTGATAAAACTCTGTAGGCTGTAGCAGGATCATGTTATAATGATCCAATAAAGTTTGATTTACATCCACCGAGGTCTTCATGGTCAACTTTATGACTTGCTGTTGAAAAATTGACAAAAAGCCTCCTTAAAAGCGCACTGTGTAATGTTAACATTTATAAGGTATAAAGATTTAAAATATCATGTCACATTTTACCTCTGAACTCTCCCTAAGGCCAATAGATCAACCTGAAAGTCAAAGCAATTATATATAAAACTGTTTATTTAAAACTATATTTCTTACTGTGTTTGCTGGTGAAAGATGGAACTCCGACCTCTTCTTTAGGGTCAAATATGGTCAAACTTTCATAACATGTATTTTTATCTGTAATTCATTTTCTGCTGCCTCGATATCGGTGACGTTTTTGCATGACTTTGTTTTCCATGTGCATTACTGTAATGCACGAAACAAAGACATTTATTAACAGAAGTTGATATGAATTTTTCTTAAAATCAAATGAATTCTGCACAGAAAGGACACAGCACAGCTGGAGCTCTGTGTGTTCAGCCTCTGAAGTCTGCAGGTGAACCAGCCTGTAGCTCCAGGTCATTTGCAGAGTTTCTGACCTCAAACAACAAACATCATCTAATGAGTGACTGGTGTTGAGATTAAAGCTGAAATCCAAATTTCTGCTGAGTAAGAAATGTACAGATCTTCTCTTCAGCAGCTTCAAGGAAGATGGTGACTTGACCTGTAGTCAGCTGAGACTGAAGAAGTCACACTTAGATGAGTGGCGAAACGTTTCTCCCACTGAAAATGCTACGTCCAGATGAACAGAATCAACTTTTGGAGATTTACTTACCTGGATGATTGAGAATGCATCAAGACTTCATAAGTAGTTATGACACGGTATGATTTTTTCACCCAGTAAAGGAATATCTAATATATCAGTCTACTCTTCATATCAGAAACAGTTATCACAGCTCGTCTCTTATATATAACACATCTATATATATACTGTTAAAGATTACTCTTTAAGGAAATAGGAAATATAAATGACTGCAACTTCACTCTTTACTGAAGCTCAGTATTTGGCACAGAGTTCAAGCTCACTGCTGTAATAACTAATAATGATTAATATAATAATAACTTTAATATTGGCCATATTATATTTACATTACCAAAGTGAGATGACTTTAGTTTCATGAACAACATTAACTAATTGTTATTTACTAGCTAATCTTAAAATGACTGTTCAGTACAGAAATGAAGCCCAACAATCATGTTTTACAGCCCCGTGGTCTCAGCCTCAGATACTTATTAAATCAAACAAAGCTCATGAAAAACAAACAAAAAGATGAACAAAAGAAAAAAAACATTTTGATATGTACACAAAATGGCCAACACATCACACAAGGAGAAGTGGTAATATACACGCTACGAAAATAAATTCAGTCAAATTCAGTTTGTTCGATAGAGCACTGATTTAAAAACATCAGAGATAAAAAGAAATTGATATACAAACCAACAAAATGCAAAACAATAAAAACAACAATAAATATAAGGTGAGAAGACATAACTCATTCAAAGTTAAAAGCAAGGGACTAAAAATGATTTCATTACTATTTTATAAAACATGCAGTGAGGGGTCATCTCAACATAGTTTGGGGCTACAACTGAAAAAGTCGTTCTGATCATTCAGTCGAGACTTTGGAAACACTGGAATCAGCTGATCCAGTAAACAGTAGTCAATACAGTCACATGCTCAACGCTGAATACTAACATCAGCTGTGAACAACTTTAGACACCATGTTGGATTTAAACATTTAGCTTTTAGATGCAAAAAACATAAGTGGTGTTCTTTTTTAATTTGCTCAATTTCTCTGATTTCCTCACTCGTACCAGCTCTTCTTACAGTCCAACAGTCCCTTTGAGTGTGGACGCTTCATCTCTTTGCTCTCTAAATGCTTTTGCTTCTTTTATTGATTTTTACCGATTTTTATGCTGATTTTTTCCCTTTTTTCCATATGAGCTTACCTGCGATAGCTTCTGGACACTTATAGATCATTAGGACTAAAGTGTTCTTAACAGAAACAGCAACTGTTAGAGTTTGTATTGTTGATTGTCATTTATGCTTAGAAATATTTACTTATATATGCTTAGAGTTTTGTAATTAGTTGTAGATTGGTAGAGGTTTTGATCCTTG
>NW_005188159.1:26012-27211 GCF_000239375.1 Pundamilia nyererei | reverse complement strand
ACCGTCCCATTTCACAAGCCTCTCACTTCCGCACTTCTCGTACTTATAGTACGCACCGTACGTAGTACGCGTAGTGCGCGTCCTTCAAGCGTGCGGTCTCTTAATTGGGACACAGCTTGTGTGTGAAGATCACACTGATCTCCTGAAGGGCCATCACTCATTACTCTGAAAATCAACAAGCAAAACAACCTTCCTGTTACTCTCTGCATCTCACAGGAAGTCCAGCAGACTAATATAACATCATGTGTTTTATTCTAAATGTTAATGTTTCTGATTCTTTAACAACATTAAAGAAATCTTACCTCAAGGTTCTCTGTGGCGCGTTTCTTCATTTGTCTACTCTGAACATCATCTCCAGACTGCAGATCCTGTACTGTTGATCAGTGAGTTCCTCCACTCTGTAACAATAACAGGAGAACAGGTTCAGTTCCAGTTAAATTGTCACGGACCTGTGTCTGAAGGACCCAGGGTCTTTGAATAAGTATGGACGTGTATTTTTTGTGCTACTGTCCTGTTTCCTAATGTTTGTGTATAGCTGGGTGTGTATGTGGGTGTGGCAGAGCACCTCTTCCTCAGCCCTGGTGGGGGTGTCAGCCAGGAGCCTGGCCACATCTGAGGACGAGAAATGCACACACACCTGAAGTTGATCAAGCCTCGTCTGGGAGCTATTTAATAGTTTGTCCGAGCGTTCCTTGACGCTGGACTGTTGCATGAGACTCCACATTAGTGTTGTTAGTGTCAAGTCCAGTGAGTGTATGCCCACAGTAGTTTCAACATAACTTTATTCTTTCATGAGTTATTTGCAAGTTTCTCTTTGATTACAGCCATTGACATGTCGAAGAGGTTAACACGTGAAGAGTGGATCGAAATTGTGTTGATATCTGGTGAACGCAGTAACCGGGTCATTGCAGCAGATTTCAATGCAAGACACCCTACGAGACCACCCATCTCCCATGCTACAGTTAGCAAACTGCTTGCTAATTTTCGTGAAACTGGTTTTAGTGTTGGATTTCTCAAAATGTGTACGCAAGAAAACTGTCACTAATGAAGAAACATCAGTGGCTGTCCTAGCTTCATTCAGCAAGAGCCCACAGCGTAGCACTCGTCACATGTCACTGCAGAGTGACATGTATAAATATATATCTATATATCTTACCTCATAAGACTTTGTTGTTACACTATCTCTTACCGTACATTAC
>NW_005188159.1:22200-25434 GCF_000239375.1 Pundamilia nyererei | reverse complement strand
ATGACTCGGGTAAAGTTTGTAGCATGCGTGCTTGTTGTTTTTGTCTGCTTCCACTTGTCTTTGCACTAGGATGATGTCGGCATAAATGTGCAGTCATATTCATTCTAGTTAAAATGACTTTAACTCCATAACACGGCAAATCTCCATTAACGAGTTACCGCGGATCGCTCCGTGCGTGGGGCTGGACGACGTCAACACAATAACGAGCTAACTGCGCTAACGCACTAGTTCCCACCAATGTAATTGAGCACTGTATGGCACATCCGACATATTGTTTTACTTTTGTCCATCAAGGTCATACTTCACATGAAAACCAAAATAGCTCCAAACGCCAGATCCGAATGAGGGAGGGGGGGGTTAAATTTTGGGTAGCGTTGAGGCAGTTGCCATGTTGCAATGAGCTTAGCTTCTGTCTCACTAGCTTGTGCTGCACTCAGTGGACATGTCTGTGTAGGTTCTGAGTCATCCAGGTCATCGTAGTCAAAGGAGCTTTCAAAGAAAAACGTCTGGACTTCTTTAAGTTGCTTGAAGACGTTTCACCTCTCATCCGAGAAGCTTCTTCAGTTCTAAGGTCAAATGGTGGAGAGTCCCAGATTTAAACCTAGTTGGAGTTTCCCCACACAGAGGGACAAAAGGACCCCCTGATGATCCTCTAATCGCCTGAGCCAAGGTGTGAAAATGCGTGTGGGTCCCAATCAGCCAGGGTAAGTGGATCTGCGCTCGACAGTGCAGCCTATGCGGAGTAGTCGAATGCAGATCCACTGAGCCCTTGACACAGACAGCATCGTCAGAAGAAAAGTTGATAAAACAAATTAAAAATTTGGTATTATTTGATACATATGCATACCGAACTGAAAGCACTGTATCAAACGGTAAAAAAATGGTAAAATGTATTTTATATGTGTTTATATGTGTTTCAAATTGTGTTGCCTTTACACACAGACATGTTTGATGACTTTGCTTATGCATATTTAGCCCGGATGAGAATTTGGGAGCAAGTGGTCATAATTCCCATGGACTAAAAAGCAATAATCAAAAATGTGTTCACAGTTAAGCCCATGTGATGTAAATTTAACCTGAATGTAATGTGCATTGTAATATGTCACAACAGTAAATGTAGTAAATTAGAGCAACAAAACTAATATGTCAATAATTAAGTATGATTTCCTACAAACAATAAAAATGAGAATAAAGAAAAACAGTTTCCATTCTGATATCAGAGTTTGTTAGCTGTGATCCTTGAGCCGCAATAATGAACCAAAGCAAAGTCTCCAGAACACGAGAGCTTCCTGTTTAACCAGAGGTGAGAAAAATCTGAAAATTAATATTTATTTCATTGAGCCAGGTCTTTTTAAAAAATGTTTTTGCTGCTTTAAGTAATTTCAAACTTTTTGATGCATTTGATGCACAGAGTCAGCTGTAATGTGATGCAACACTTCATGCTTTTGTTTATGATGTTGAAGAACTGACTTTTTTTTGTTCACTGTGTTAAAGAAAGAAAGAAAAAAAAAACACACACACTAAGCATGGAAACCAAACACATAATAATTCGAAGATAAAAAGCAAACATACAGGTATATTAAAAAATGCACAGTCTTAAAATAGTGAATAAAACAAATGCATGACAGGCAGCAACACTGTAACACTGTAGTGCACAACAAGCAATATAAACCAACCTGTAGCTGAGTTTTGGATCATCAGTTGTGACCAGCAGTGATTCTGACCTTTGAAAGTTCATAAATGTGAGTGTAGATAGACAGGATGACATAAGTGCTGGTGCAGGAGTAGTTCCAGCTTTCAACACCGGGCAGAGCTTTCCACAGACATTAATTCAATTCAATTCAATTCAATTCAATTCAATTCAATTTATTTATGTAGCACCAAATCACAACAGCAGTGGCCTCAAGGAGCTTTATATTGTACAGTAAGAGGTCTTTATAAAAAGGCAACAGTACAATAATTAGTTTAAATTTGCCTCACTCTTTTCCTCACTGAAAGTTGGACTAAATTCCACGCTCGCCCCTGCAGGCATCCTTCAAATTCGGGTCCTCTACCATAGGCGTGGGAGCTTCTTTTCGACATCTTCTTATTAAAACAGCTTCTCAAGCTCTTCTCTGAGCCCTTGGTATTTCTCGAGCTTCTCATGTTCCTTCTTCCTGATGTTGCTGTCATTCAGAACTGCTACATCAATCACTACGGCCGTCTTTTTCTGTTTGTCTACCACCACTATGTCTGGTTGGTTAGCGACCACTATTTTGTCCGTCTGTATCTGGAAGTCCCACAGGATCTTAGCTCAGTCATTCTCCATCACCCTTGGGGGAGCAATAACATGGCTGACAACTGCTCCATTCCATAGTCGGTTTCCGTAGCCAGTCTTATCAATGATCTCACTGAGGGGATTCAGGCCTATGCAGAACAGCAGTGGGGACAGAGCATATCCTTGGTAGATTCCGCACTTGATGGCGACTTGTGCTATGGATTTGAAGTTGGCCTCTAGTGTTGTACGCCACATCCCCATTGGGTTCCTGATGAAGGCTCCTGTTAATCTTGTACAGGTCCATTCCAGGATCCATGCGTGGGTCATTGGCCTTCTTGTAGTCCAGGCAGAGCACAGGTTGGTCAGCCTGGTCTTGCTGGTGTTTTGCACTGGTATTCTTGCCAATCCCTTTCTGTGCCCCACTCATGTATTGACCCATATGTCTGTTCATCTTAGCCAATATGATGCCTGACAGGAGCTTCCACGTGGTGCTGAGGCAGGTTATTGGTCGGTAGTTGGATGGTAGTTGGATCCTCAAGGACCCCGGGACCCCCGGGTTAACCATTCTATGTGTCTTTCTTTAACTAGGAGCTGGTTCATTTGTGCTGCCAGATGCTCATGGAGTGAAGTCAGGATCTTCAGTCAGTAGGCATGAACCATGTCGGGGACTGGTGCTGTCCAACTCTTCATACTGGAGATCCTTTCTTGGATGTCTGCCATTATGATGGTTACTGGACCCTGTTCAGGGAGGTCGCTGTGGTCTGCAGTCAGATCAACTAGCCACTGAGCACTGCCGTTATGGGTTGTGTCCTTCTACTATATGCTCTTCATGTATTGCTCCGTCTTCAGCCTTGGTGGTGCTGTTCTCATATTGTTCCCCTGCCACTGAGTTGCCAGCTGTTCTATATAAGGCCTATATGTGTGTGTGTGTGTGTGTGTGTGTGTGTGTGTGTGTGTGTGTGTGTGTGTGTGTGTGT
>NW_005188159.1:18001-19699 GCF_000239375.1 Pundamilia nyererei | reverse complement strand
GTTGAATTGTGCTATACAAATAAATTTGCCTTGCCTTGCCTTGCCTATGATGCCTGACAGGAGCTTCCACGTGGTGCTGAGGCAGGTTATTGCTCACTCTTGATATTGAAGACCCTTTCTTGGATGTCTGCCACTGTGATGGACCCTGTTCAGGGAGGTCGCTGTGGTCTGCCCTCAGATCCACTAGCCACTGAGCATTGCCATTATGGGTTGCATCCTTCTACCATATGCTCTTCATGTATTGCTCCGCCTTCAGCTTTGGTGGTGCTGTTCTCATATTGTTCCCCTGCAACTGAGATTACATCTTGGCTGGTTTTGTGGAGAACAGCTCGTTTATTCTCCTGCCTCTCTCAGGTGTATCTCTTCAAGCATCTAGCCAAGTCTTTGAGTCATTGCTTGGCAGCCCAGCAGTCTAATATAACGTCATCTGTTTTATTCTAAATGTTGCTGTTTCTGATTCTTTATAAACATTAAAGAAATCTCACCTCAAAGAAATATTTTAGGTGACCACTGCAAACAAGTGCTGCTTTTTGAAAACTTTCAATTACAAAGGAAAGAGAAAATCTCTTCAAGGATTTCACATTCAGAGCTTTTCTGTGATGTGTTTCTTCATCTCTACTCTGAGCAACATCTCCAGATCCTGTGCTGTTGATCAGTGAGTTCCTCCACTCTGTAGCAATAACAGAAAAATAACAGAAAAAATAGGTTCAGTCCCAATGGAGTTGTTTCAGTGTTGATCCCATTTATATTTAAGCCGTTTCCCAAAAATGAATTTTTTTTCTTTCCTTTTTTATTGCTCTGACACAAAAAGACCCCACGCCCACAGATGCTGTGAAACAGTGTATGTTTGTTTACGGTGTTTCTCTGCACGTTTTGTTTTTACAGGCTTCCAGCTGCCTTTTCCTGCCCAGCACACCACACACAGCTCTTCTGTGGCACACATGCTCTGAATGTTTCAGTGCTGTTGTCTGAATTAATATTGATGGTGCAGCTGCTTAAGCGTCAGTTACCTTGAACATTTAATTGTATTTATTTATTTTTTTCAGCTCCATCCTTTTTTTGCTTTTGTGTGTCTATATATACCAACCAGTTCTTCCAACAAGGTGCACAAGAACATGGGGACAGCAGGGGAGTAATAAACATGAACCAGTGGGTTGATGGCAGTACTTGTAGGGCTGATTGTCACTCACCCCTTAAGCCAACTGTAGCCTGTATGATTATTTCAATTATGAAAAGATTATATTGACCCATCAGGTAAATGCCTGGTTTGCCAGATTACTAGTCCTGTCCTGAACATAAATGAAGGAGTGAGAGTCTGCTGGATGAACTTGATTCTTATCAGTGGAGGAATAAATACATTCCACTTAATGTACTTAATGATAGTGTACTAAACAGTTGTTGCTCTGTGGTTCGAGTGACTGACTAGAGTCAAATTCCTAAAATTGTACTGTCTGACTATCATATTTCCACAACTAATTAAAGCTGATACACCATGCCATAAGAATTTCACATTTCACAATACATCTACAATGTTCCTGACTATTTTTTTAAAAACAAAATGAACTTGAGATCTAACCTTTTTTCACTTGATATTTATGACCTAAACATTTATAAGAATTTTACTTAAACCAAATGAATGTTGCACATGTACTATATGCAAATAAATAGAAAAGAATTAAATACATAATAATAATAATA
>NW_005188159.1:11992-17981 GCF_000239375.1 Pundamilia nyererei | reverse complement strand
TGTGTGTGTGTGTGTGTGTGTGTGTGTGTGTGTTTGTTTGTGTGTGTGTGTACTTTTGGGGGATTTTTTAGCAGACGTGTGAAAACAAAAGTACAGAAACCATTTTACTGTGAATGAAAATGATAACAAGACTTTATTAAACAAAACATGAAGCCCCATCCCATTAATATTGTTTTCTACTTGCCTTTAACTTTAATTCAAATCATTCTGGGTTTTTTAACAGCTCATGATATTTATATTTCAAATGAGTTGAAGGATATCAATATTGGACAGAAGCCCTGAATTCAAATCTTTTCTCTCTTTTTTATGTTGGGTGTTTTCCCCCTCTGTTTGTTCTCAACGCCAACTTACTGAACATCATCAAACTGAAGACTTCAAATCTGGTTTATTGCCATGATGTGTTATAAAGAGTTTCGATTCACAGTCTGAGATCTGCAACTTCCAGCTGTTGTTGTCGTCATAAGTCTGAGCTAGAAGTTTCACCTGCTGAGAGCTTCTTCCTCATTAACTTCCTGGTTTTGCTTGAGGCGGTCTGTTTAAAAATGAAAGACAATTCAAAGATTCACTGAGTTATACTGAACACGACAAGTTTAAGAAACTTTAAACTGCTTTAAACTGTGACAGAGCAAATGATATTCTGACACAAACCATAAAAATTTATTTTCATTATTTTATATTTACAACACTTAAAAGAAAATCCTGTTTTTCTGACAGACTTACGGGTTCTTTGCAATTCTGATAAAGCATAAATCCCCATGAGATCAGAGAGATACAGATGAATACAGCCCAGACGATTGCTAGCCGGCCTGAGAAAGAAATTCCTAAGGTACAAAAACAGTAAAAACACAATTTAGTGTTAATGATATAAACGAGCACATTTTAAAGACAGGAAATGGAATTAACCATTAAATAAGCAGTATTACTGTGAGAGGTGAACACCAGACTTTATTTACATTTTATTTCTATAGAACGAGCCTAGTCTTGGATTCCTTTTAGTCTGAGACTAAAAGGAATCCATTTCTAGAAAACTGGATGGGAGTGTTTCTGTTCTATATATATTTTTACCTGCTTCTTTGGTATCTTCACTCTGATCCGGCGTCTGAACATTTCCAGGTTGCTGAATTGTTTCTGTCTTCTCAGGCTTTGATTCTAAAATGAAACAAAACAAAACAAAACAAAACATAACATATGTTTTAATAATATTTTGTATTAACTTAAAAACTGATGTAATGTTATATCAGTGAATTAAGCTGCTCTTGGCTCTGTACATAGTTTTGTTTTACCATGTGGAAACTTACAAAACTGAAACATGAAAACATGAAGACACTAAAAAAAGTGTTGTGATGAGAGAAACAGTTTGTGGCTCTTCAGTGTTGGTTTCCTCACATGTCCTGATGAAGCTGCTCAGTAACAGTGTCACTGAGGTTGGACACTGTGGATTTCTGTGGTCGACTCAGACTCTCAGGCCTCCTTCAGGGATGTTACCTGGACCAGCAGCTCCATGAAGAATTAGCCTCACGTGTGTGTAAGCCACAAAGACTCTTGTGTTAAAAAGTCCAACTTGAAGCAGAAATGATCATGTTTACAGTCTTCTACATGAACCAGTGTTGGTCTCCATAGATACTTTTACCATCATATCATCTCTAGGCTGTTACTGTACTCAGTAACAGCTGCTCTCTACCCAGTCTACAGGATATTTACACCTCACGCTGCATTCGTAAAGGCACTAGCATCATAGCTGACCCGCGTCCCCCCTCCCACCAACTGTTTATTCCCCTTTCATCCAGAAGACGACTCTGCAGTATCAGGAGCCGGTTGTCGACATTGTGCATTAGCTTTTCCCCCCAAACAGTCCATCTCCTGAACACCATGCTGCCCTCCTCCACACTGGAGTCTCTTCTCTACACACTTCTTGGACTACACAACACGTTAAACTCTCCTCTCATATCCAATACTTGCACTATTCTGTATTGTACTGTTTGACTCTGTGTATTTAAGCTAATCCTGATTCTTTCTATTTCTTATTCTATTTCTATTAAGGTACCATACTGTTGTATTCATTCCTAGTTCCTCTTATTTCTGTATAGTCATATATTTAAATCTTTCATTTTATTTTTACAGTTTGCACCTTCGATGCAGGAGGACAATATTTTATCCCACTGTATACTTGAGTGTATATTGTTGGGTTGACAGTAAAACTCTGCTTAATTTGGTAACAGAGCTTTCAGTTGCTCTGCTCCTCAGCTCTGGAATTATTTTCCTCCTGATATCAAGAATACTGACTCGCTTCCCTCGTTTGAGTCAGAACTTATAACCCATCTGTTTAAACTGGCTGACTTTTCTTAAACATTGACTCCGATATTTGTCTAATGCTGTTTTTAATCCTTGTTACTGTTTGTGCTTTTCTTTTCCTTTTTTGTTTTTGCCTCATTTCTCATCCTGATTGTAATTTGTAAAAATGTTTAACATATTTTCATTGGTGTGTTTTATGGTTTGTTTGTTTTTTTGAAAATCTAATTTCAGGCAAAAAGAATGAGATTTAAAAATAACCACAGGTTACTACACAGACCTACAATCCTAAAGGTGTCAGGGTCCTGGGTCTGTTACGCAGTGTTTTGTTTTTAATTCATATTCTTTGAGTTTTTCATGATTCAGATTCTGAGCTTAATCATTTGTATAAAGTGTGACTCTGCTAAACATCTGTATACTCACCTCTGCAGAGGACGAGTGTTAGAAGCAGCACAGCAGCAGAGAAGGCCGAGGGTCTGTGTGTGAAGATCACACTGATCTCCTGAAGAGCCATCACTCATTACTCTGAAAATCAACAAGCAAAACAAGCTTCCTGTTACTCTCTGCATCTCACAGGAAGCAGCCCAGCAGACTAATATAACATCATGTGTTTTATTCTAAATGTTAATGTTTCTGATCCTTTAACAACATTAAAGAAATCTTACCTCAAAGAAATATTTCAGTGACCACTGGAAAAGAGTGCTGCTTCTTGAAAAACTTTCAAGTGCAAACAAAGAAAAGAGAAAATCTCTTCAAGGATTTCACGTTCAGAGCTTCTTTGTGGTGCGTTTCTTCATGCGTTTCTTCATCCCTCTGAGCAACATCTCCAGACTGCAGATCCTGTGCTGTTGATCAGTGAGTTTCTCCACTCTGTAGCAATAACAGAAAAAATAGGTTCAGTCCCAATGGAGTTGTTTCAGTGTTGATCCCATTTATATTTAAGCCGTTTCCCAAAAATGATTTTTTTTCTTTCCTTTTTTATTGCTCTGACACAAAAAGACCCCACGCCCACAGATGCTGTGAAACAGTGTATGTTTGTTTACGGTGTTTCTCTGCACGTTTTGTTTTTACAGGCTTCCAGCTGCCTTTTCCTGCCCAGCACACCACACACAGCTCTTCTGTGGCACACATGCTCTGAATGTTTCAGTGCTGTTGTTCGAATTAATATTGATGGTGCAGCTGCTTAAGCGTCAGTTAACTTGAACATTTAATTGTATTTATTTATTTTTTTCAGCTCCATCCTGTTTTTGCTTTTGTGTGTCTATATATACCAACCAGTTCTTCCAACAAGGTGCACAAGAACATGGGGACAGCAGGGGAGTAATAAACATGAACCAGTGGGTTGATGGCAGTACTTGTAGGGCTGATTTTCACTCACCCTTTAAGCCAACTGTAGCCTGTATGATTATTTCAATTATGAAAAGATTATATTGACCCATCAGGTAAATGCCTGGTTTGCCAGATTAATAGTCCTGTCCTGAACATAAATGAAGGAGTGAGAGTCTGCTGGATGAACTTGATTCTTATCAGTGGAGGAATACATACATTCCACTTAATGTACTTAATGATAGTGTACTAAACAGTTGTTGCTCTGTGGTTCGAGTGACTGACTAGAGTCAAATTCCTAAAATTGTACTGTCTGACTATCATATTTCCACAACTAATTAAAGCTGATACACCATGCTGTAAGCAATTTAACCAGTGCTTACCAGAGCTCATTAACTGGCAGAGCAGTCTCATACCAGAAAAATAGCTACAGTCACATTAAAAATGAACAACGTTACCGGAATAAGTGTTATAATACTGTAAGTCTGCACATTTATATTTGTGTGAACAGTGAGTCTTTGGGATAGTTCTCTCACCCCTTGAGCTGCTACAACATTTTCCTTTGAAAGCAGAACAAGCTCTCTAGCTTTCATTAACAGTGTAGAAATAAAACCTTACAGCTTAAAAGTCAACCGGGTCAAAAACCAGGATCTTTTCAAAGTCAGGGGAGGAAACTGACCCTGCCCCAAACAGCTGAAAAGCTCACTGATGATTGTCACAGTTCAACACAGACACGTGACTACTCAGTTTAATCCTGGAATTATGTTTCATAATTTTAGCAAACGTGCTTCATCTTCAGCCATATCAGACAGCTGGGCTCCTGAGTTCGAAAGAAAAAACAAAGATGCTGCTGCAGTCAGCTCTGTGGTTGTCTCTATTTGCTAAATATATTAAAGAAAAGTGCAAAGACTCTGGCAAAGTTGGTGGTGATCCTTTAAATACTCACCAGGAACACTGTTCAGTTCATACACAACTAAACAATAGCATACAAAAGAATTGGTTTACACTTGTTTCTTTCTAAAGAAGCATCAAATACAATGTTCCATTATTAAATTGGTCCTGTATATTTGAGATTTTATTGGCTAATACCAAAACCTAACCAAGGAAGGAAAGAAATGGGCTGGTCTTGGGTAAAAGATCGAAACACCCTGTGAAGTCGTGGCACACAACGATGTGTCCCGCTGGTAAAGTTTCTGGGCTGCCTTTCCTTGTAACAGTGCTCCCTTAAGATTTTCTCCATTTAAAGCTATGCATTATCAGAGATTGTAACATCTAGTCCTATCACTGAATCAGAGTCACCAGGGTTGGAGTTAGATTATGATATTTATTATGAAGTTAACCTGCTTTTTGTTATAAGGTTCTTGTTTGTTCGTTCTCTGACTCAAAAACAAGACAAACAAAAATAAATAAAAAGACTTACCACAGATAAAGACCCCAGACTCCGACACAACTATCCAAACTGCCGCTGTCAAAGTGAAAGGAGTCGCTGGAGCCGAGCAGGAAACAGGATTAATGTGTCGCTGAAAAACCAGTCACTCCAGTCCAATCAGTTTCTAATATTCATTGCTGCGCATTCATTGGTTGCTTCATGAGATAAACACTGAGCACTACAGACACAGGGATGATTCAGCTTTATCACATATTGCATCAGATCAGTACAGATCATGTGTAAACCAAAAACAAACTCAACATGGTTTCAGCAGTTTCTTCTTACCTTCAACAAACAATACATCTAAAATGTATTAAGTATAAAGTAAGTAATGTGTCTAAAAATCAAATTTTTTTTCACTTGATATTCATGATGTAAACATTTATATGAATTTTACTTAAACCAAATGAATGTTGCACAAGTACTATATTATTGAATCCAAGATGGCAGCATGCTCTTTGTTTGTTACGTGTCCGTCTAATTAGTTGTTTTTAAAAGATTTTTTAATCTATCTCTTAATGTATTTCTTAACTAATTTTTTTAACTTATTTTTTAACCAGACAGTTAATATTGCATGGATTGTTTGGAAAAACGTGTGGTTGGTAGATGCTTTGGAAGTTGATGGATGCATCTTCCTGGAGCTAACAAGCCTAGCCTGGCCCTGCACCGTCCTCCAGGAGTCAACTGGCTTAGGCTTAGGCCTGGCCCTGTGCCATCCTTGTGGAGGTAACTGGCCTAGGTCCGGCCTTGTACCATCTCCCATGAGCTAACTGGCTTAGGCCTGGCCCTGCACCGTCCTTCAGGAGCTAATTTGGGTGGCTGTAGCTCAGGTGGCAGAGCAGGTCAGCCACTAATCAGAAGGTCGGTGGTTCGATCCCAGGCTGCATCCTGGCTGCATGCCAAATATCCTTGGGCAAGATACTAACCCCGTGTTTGCCTACTGGT
>NW_005188159.1:5758-11972 GCF_000239375.1 Pundamilia nyererei | reverse complement strand
TAATAATAATAATAATAATAATAATAATAATTTATTTTTTTCCCAATAATACATAAATAAGATAAATATGTAAATGTATTCAAAACTTATCAAATTTATTTCTGACATCTAAAATTGTGATGATGGAAGGTAATCTAATCCCTTTCCTTTTAGCTCACAGATTAGCTATTATATTGACAAATGAATTAGCTTTGGAATTAACGATAGGATTAGCTCCTACATTAGCTAACAAAGCTTGGATATATTAAGTATATGAAGGGACTCGTGAAGGAAATGTAGAGCTGAACGTCCGAGTGTGCGCCTGTGGGCAGCCTGACCACCTGTTGAAGGTAACTTGCTAACATGACTGTCTGATCATCTTTGGATAAAACATATTACGTCCCAACAGTATTAGCTAGCTACCGTTTTTTTTAAGCTAATGTGCTGTTCAGAAATAAAGCTTGAAGCAGCTCAAACTGTGGCCTCTAACTAGTGTTAGAGCAATGGCCTCAATCTACAGCCTTAAATGGTCACAGTAAACACATCAGCGGGATCCCCATCAGGACCAGCTCCTTCCTCAAATCATCGTTTTCTGGAAGAACTTCTTAATTTCCTTCCACCATTTACCCACTACAGTTTGCATACCAGACTAATCGTTCCGCAGATGATGCCATAGCTCACCTGCTCCACACATCCCTCAGTCACCTAAACACTGGCAGAAGGAATTTTGTTAGGATGCTGTAAATGGACTACAGTTCAGCATTCAACACAATAATTCCCTCAAATCTTTTCACCAAGTTGAAGGATCTAGGACTCAGCTCATCACTGTGTCAGTGGATATTTATCTTCCTTACAGACCCCAATCAGTCAGGGTGGAAAAACATGTCCCCCTCCATCTCACTCCACACTGGAGGGCCTCAGGGCTTTGTTTTAAGCCCCCTGCAGTGAAATTTCTTAAACCGTTGCTTAATGGGACAGAAGTACACGTCACTCTTTACTAACACATTGTAGATGAGTTTATTGCTGAACGACACAGCTAGCAGTCTCACTCACTCTTTAGGTTTTTGAAGTTTTGTGTGTAATGGTTTAGTCTATCAAACCTAACCCTTTTCTCCCCAGTATCACAACAGTATGACTCCCAAAGTACGGCTCAGTAAACAACCTATGATTCTAAAGCCAGAACAGAAAGACACAGTTGGAAGATGAATGATTGCGTTTTTATGATGCGTAGTAAAACGACCCCCCCTTCTTCTTCTCTGTGTTGCTGTTGTTCTTGTTCTTGTGTGTGTGTGTGTGTGTGTGTGTGTGTGTGTGTGTGTGTGCCTTAGAAGTCAAATAATACATTAGCCACACTTAAAAAAACATCTGAATTTCATTTAGAACTGAGATTCTAAGTTGTAAGCAGAAATCTTGTGCTCAACCAGAAGCGTGTTTCCCCACTTTCACAATGATAAGGTGACAAATCCACAACCCCCAACAGATAGTTTGTTACACGCGGGTGTGAAGGGCAAGCTTTACTTACACAGCCTCACACGCAGTAAATTTTTAAAGTTTTTGGGTACATGGGTTTAGCCACAGATGTAACATCCACTTTTGATAAAGATCACTCCACCTGTTTATTTCTTAAGAAATTAAACATCTTTATTAAGCTCTTATTTATAAATGTCTACACAATAATAGACACCGTGTGCTCTGTGACATTATAGTCTTCTACTTCTGCTTCCATTGGCTTTGCATTTTAAACTCCCAACCTTTCAGGTTGTTATGAACGGCTTATATTTCTAACATTTTGTGATATAAAAGTGAACCATGCGACTTTTTTTTATTTTCTGTTTGATGGAAGGACTTAAGACACGAGTTATTTAAGCAATTCTAAATGACAGTGTGGTGGCCATAGTACTTTATGTGGGCCAAATATGTTAAGGATAATGTTCATCAATTTAAAATTGCAAAGAACCTTTGGATAGATTATAACATCTTGTAAACAGTTACCTCAGAACCTGTACTGTCAGACCTATGCATTTAAGGTAAAACTTTCCATAGTACTTCCACTTAAGTAAGTAACTAAAGACATAAAGTCACCCTTACCAACATTCGACTGCTCCTTGAAAAAAGTTGCACAAACAGACAACTGACTCAGCAATGATGAGTAGAGCTACCCGAGGTCGTGACTCAAGCGGAAGAAAATTAAAAGTTCTGGTTTTTGTGGCTCGAAAAATTAAAGAAAGTGTGTTTAATAATTCAACAAGACCCACACCTTTAACACATGTACATTCAAATTTTGTATCACACTAACATTGCTGTTGTTCAATAGTTTTTTAGAATCATTGGTTGTTTACTGAGCCGTACTTTGGGAGTCATACTGTTGTGATACTGGGGAGAAAAGGGTAAGGTTTGATAGTCTAAACCATTACACAAAAAAATTCAAAAACCTAAAGAGTGAGTGAGACTGCTAGCTGTGTCGTTCAGCAATAAACTTATCTACAATGTGTTAGTAAACATAGTAGTGATGGATTAAGTGCAGGAAACACTAGTATAAGGTGTCTATGGAACAAATCTCCTTCAGCGTTCAAATGACCAAAGTGAGGCCTACAGGCGTTTCTTTCAGTTGGTTGTGTTCAGGGAAAAAGCAGCTAAATACACTGTGACTGCTCCACATTGTTAGCGAGTTAACTCTGGATATCTGTAGGTTTGTCAAACTTGGAGTGAACAAAAGCAGAAAAACAGTAAAAGATGCAGACGGTGAAAGTCTGGTTTATTTCATAAACACAATGAAACATTTTACAGTCCACAGAGCAAAGTAGCATATATGATAAATAGATACACATAACACGGCCAGTGAGAAGTAAAACTCGTCGTCTTACCACATGTTATTGAAGGAAACGGCTTCCAGGGCCTAATCCGTGGATCGGCTTCCTTCGAGGCGTGGACGTCTATCAGCAGAGATTGTACCTTCACCTATCAGCAGAGATTGTCCCTTAGTCTGTAACACAGTCAAATATATTCTCAAGTAACATTCAAGCATGCCATTCAGCGTGTTAGTACGAGCTCGGGAGCAGCTTGGGAGAACAAGAAAACAGAGACTGCTTCAGATTGTCTTCCCAAAGTGACTCAACTTTATTCACAAGTACAACAGTTTATATAGAGGGTAAAATTCATGAGACAGCAGATTAACAGTTTAAACCAGTACAGACCAAGATAAGGCAGCGTCTTCCTGCCCTTGGGTGAAGAAGCATCCTTTGTGTAGTGTATCAGTTCAGCTACAATTGTGATTATCTCAGCGACATATTTTCAAGGCACAAAACAAAGAGTTCTTACATTAGTGAATTCTGAAACAAACCATCTGGCCTTCAACAGGCGTCTCCTAAGAGATTAAGAAACTAATGTAGCTGAGGGAGTGATCTCTGTGGTATTTCAACCTTGTACCAGCCTGTGATTCTCACACATCAATTCTTGGGTCAAAGAGAAAAATAACTGAAACATAGGGGCCTTATTGAATGACAGAGTTTTCCTGCATAATGTCACTATAAAACAATATCCAGTAAATGCTCCCATGGTACTAAAATACCTAACAGTTATATTCTGTAAACTTAAAATAACCACAGACATTAGAGTTTAGTGTTTTAAAGTCATTATTAAAAACACGAGTCAACATACTGAAGTGACACTTTAACGATCATATCACAGTCTTTATGATGATAAAACATGTTCTCTCATTAGTAGTTGTCTGCGCTGACACAAAAAAAAGTGCCTTTACATTACTACTATTATTTCTATACTGTCTTCTCTTCATTCCCTGTAAAATCCAGAATTGAATTCAGAGCTGCTCATAGAGGGTCATTGGATTGTTGGGATTTCTTTGTATTATCTCAGAGTCTTTACCTTACAGTATAAAGGGTTTTGGGGCGACTGTTAAGCTGCATTGATTCATTCACAGACACTCACAATTTTATACTCTTCTTACTGTACTGATATTCATTCGATATTCATGCATCTAATTCAAACGGACACACTATAAAATGAGGAAGAAGGTACAGAGCAATGTGAAAGCTAGGCAATTATTGCCAAAAGCAAAAGAGGAAATATACTTGTCTATTTTCAGTAACAGTTCATCACCCTAACAGCAGCTCAAAGAAAACGCTAGTCAATCGAGCATTTAGCCATTTGTCAGCATCCTGATTTCATTCAGCACAATGGAGACTTTAGTGGGACTGTTGCTTTTGCTTCTCACTTATTCAGCCTCAGCAGGTATGTATGCTTACTACCCAACAGTTTTTACAGCTGTAACACTGAACAATATATCTTTTTTTTCTTGTGGAAACACCAAAGATTTGTATTTCCGAGGGAAAAAACTCATTAATTAGACTTAATAGCAAGCCTTTGTTATAAATCCTTCATTCAAAGCTAAAGTAAATGTTTAAATCGATGTGGGTCTGCAACAAGTAGAAAATATTTAATCAAAACATTTAGGATTGTGGATCAGAACCTTGATATTTCTCTCAATATTTCAACAGCTCCATCTGTCAGTGCTCCAGCTGTCAGGGCTCCAGCTGTCAATGCTTCAGTGCTGGATGGAAATACAAGTAAGAGCATTTTATTGAACACAATTTGTATAATTAAATTCAAAAGATTTTTAAAAAAATGAATGGAATGAATGAAAATAACATTTATCCATGTTTTACCAGTTATATGGGTCAAAATCACAGGGGCAGCAGTGTAAAGCACTCAGCAGGGGTAGTATACAGTGTACAAAATATGTGGTATAAGCCACTGTAAGCGTGTGCTGTTGTGAACTGAAGTATTAGTATTAAATATCAAAAAATAAAATAAAAGCCATTCACTGCAGCGACAGCTTTTGCAGTTTTGTTTTGTTTTTTTGTTTTTTTACATTACAGGGCAAACAACTATAGTCCCCTAGAGTCAGCTTCAGAAAAAGCCAACAGGAATCTGAGTCTGTGTCTGCAAGAGAATAGAATGACGGCTGAGATGGAGAAAACGAATTCCCCAATTACATCTAACCAAATCTTTTAGTTATATTGTTAGACTACAAGTAGTTCAACAACAGATGAGTGTAAGAAAAGGATTTTAGTAGTTAAACATTTCTCACAGTGTTTCAACAGCTCAAAGAAACATGTCTAAATTTACTCTGACTGTTGTATTTTTATTATTAAACAATAATATAGCAGTTATGACACCAAATTTTCCTTTTTGTGTAAAAACTATTATTAGGTTTATTAGGCAAATATACTTGGCATAAACTGAATGTATTCCAGTAAAGTAAATATTTAAACAGAAACCAGAATATTTGGTTTCATTTGATCCGATTCCATGAAGTATAATATTTGACATTGTACTTTTGCTACAAAATTACATAGAAAATTTATATGTAATCAGATTAATTGCATTTAAGTAAAAAGTTTGTTTCTCCAGCCACTTATTGCATATATTTTTCAGGTTCTCAAGCTAAAGCACTCCTTAACCTTATCATCGCCGGCATTGCGTTTGCTGCCGTTGTGGTTGTGATACTCTTCTATGTAATTGCCCGGGCATGTGGTAAGTTTAATTTTGCATTAGGGAGATTTTTTTGTTGCTGTTGTTGTGTGCTAAATGTGTGCACGTTAACTACTTTGTTATAAGTAGAATTAAACAGGCGGAAAAGAAAAAAAAGAACATGTAAAATAATTACAGGATTATATGCCATGATATCAAATACACAAAATAATACATATTGATATACTACCAACATCACTAATATGACAAAATACATCAACACAAAATCACTAAATTATTTTGTGATTATTACAAGGTAATTTCTAAAAAGTATTCAAATGTGCTAACCTGCAACACAATGAATGTGTTTAAAATGTGTACCAACTAAAATGTAACGTCTTCGTTGTTGTTGTAAGGTAATATTGAGCTTTTAGCTAAAGGTGATATTTTTAGCCTTTATGATTAATTTCTCGTGTTTAATCGTGCCATAAATGATGATGTTTAAGTTTTCTGTTCATTCTGTCTGTTCACTGTCCTCTACTGTTCTGAGAGTGTTACCTAGAAACTGTCCATGCATGACTTTTGACACACTGCGTGTGTGTGTGTGTGTGTGTGTGTGTGTGTGTGTGTGTGTGTGTGTGTGTGTGTAGGTGTGTGTGTAGGTGCAACGAACAGCGAAATCTTAGCATGTGTTTGTCAACTTGCTATATGCTGTTATCTCGCAGCGGCATGATGTCAGCTGCCT
>NW_005188159.1:2666-4340 GCF_000239375.1 Pundamilia nyererei | reverse complement strand
CACGACCGACTGTTTCAACCTGACAGCCTGAGGTGTTCTTCAGTAAACTGGGCTGAATATGTGCAAACAGCAGCGTGTTTTCTGTCTCTTGCCACAACTGTATTTACATGCTGAAACCGATTACAGCCATTTGGCAGCTTAAGTTCAAAGTTATGTTTAATTTTTCGACTGATTATTTTTTTTAGAACTGACTCTGTGTTTATTTCTTTATAAACAAACACAGTTTTTACTAAATACTCAGGTTAAAACAGTCTATGAGCAATACCTCATCAAGAATCATTCAAAGCTACATGTGCAGTACTCCGTACAGCTTACATCCTTAGAGAGTAACCACTTCAAGCATTAAGCCTATGAGGTTCACACCAAGAAAACTGCAATTTAAGAAATATTTCTTTGCATTGTTTATTCCTTTAGAACAACAGCAACAAATTTGAGTTTTTTCCTTTAATAAGCATGGATGCAGGTAATTAGTCTCTCTTGTGTGAACCTGGAGCTGTGCGAATGCCTCATATAAGCTGTGCTATTTGGCATCTTTTACTTTTCTATGACAGCTGTATGTGGGTCCCATAGCCTTCTATTGGAGCGGTAGGTCACAGAAAATGTTCAGCTTGCGTTTTGGTAATTTGTTAGAGGTTTAAAGTTATTTGTACCCTGTGGGAAGAAAATATTGTTTTATTCCTGCGGAGAAGCTTGTAGTAGACTCCAGCCACCACTGGCCGTTACTTATTAGGGTGTGACCCTAACCCTAGATATGAAGCAAGGTGGGAGGGATAGTCCTGCCGAGGTCAGCTGTTCAGTGTAAGTGATGTCCTGCTTTAATTTAGAGATTGCCGAAACTGCTGCTTTGCCTGGGTGGATTTCTGGCTATTGGGCCGAGGTCCTTATACACCGGTGGCTATTTTCATTTGTTTTAAAATCGGTTTAACTTGACAGGAGCTGAAGGCTAAGATGGAGTAGATGACCTGCTCCACCTCCTGACCTATAGTCACCTCAGTAGTGTTGCTAGCAGAAGTTGAAGTAAATTATGTAGAAATATTCATATTCATTCATATTCTTTTCCACCCACAAACAGCATGAATTCAGTCTCCTTGAAATTAAGGGACAATTTATTGATATCAAACCACATCTTCAAAATTCCCAGTTCATTTTCAATTGTATACAAGAGATCCTTTACATTTTATGTCCAGAACACAATAAATTTGTATTATCTGTATAAACAACACAGTTGTCCATTTTCTAACCAAGAACAGGCTAACCATCTTATTCCATATTCTATAGTTTCCTGAATAGTAGATCATATCAGATCTACTGTATGAAAAGCTTTCTGTAGGTCAAGATAAAAACCATCACAGAATTCATCATTTTATTGATTTTAAAAGACTATGAAACTTAGATTTACTCTCATCAACACAGCGTCAAAGCAGTTTGAGAATTATTCACAACGTTTAATCTATCAGTTAATTTCTGCCACAAACTCCCCTCCATCGATCTTACTCGGTTCGCGAGACGTCACACACTGGACTGACTGAGAGACATGAACTACTTTTTGTGCAGGTCTTCTTGTATTAAAACAATATTTTCTTCTATGTAAAGGAAGTAAATAAATAATAGAAAGGAAGACAAATCCTGCCAATTCAGAAAATAGAACAAACTACATAATATGTAGTTTGTTAT
>NW_005188159.1:0-1252 GCF_000239375.1 Pundamilia nyererei | reverse complement strand
GCTTCTCAGTCCTTTCTGCTGCAGCTGGGACTGTTTCATGGCCTTTATGTTCATCCATTGTGCAGAGAAAACAGATACTCTGCTGATCAGTACGACAGAAAATCTTCATCACCTCATCATGACGAGAGCAGATGTTCTCCTGGAGCTTCTTGGAGGGGGCCACCAGCTTGTGTTTCTTTAATGTTGCAAACTGTCTGTATCAGTGTTTCCATTCTGAAAGATGTGGAGAGGTTGTACAAAATAAAATACATATGAAATAAAACTAATAAATCATAACACTTTTAAGATTCAAATATTTAATTAATTAAGAAATTCCAGATTCCCAACTTATGTGGACAACATAAAGTCTATTCATCTATTTTAATGACACAGTAAGTATGTTATATTACTGTGAACATTTAGAATCATCAATATTTAAAGACATGATTAAAGACAAAAATAAATCAATAAAACTGTGTCCACAACCAAGAAAAAGCTGCATTTATTAAAGGAAAAAATCATAATTGAACCTCTTTAAAATGTAAAAATGCTGCAGATGTTTGCTAAATAGATCCAAATAGATCCACAAAGGCTGCATCCCTGCATCTGTTTCAAATCAAAGTTACATACTGAACAAACAATGTTGACAAATTTGCAAACAAAGTGGCTACAACCTATAAACACACTTGTTTACCACCAAGTAAAATAATAAAGGTACGGCACAAAATAAAAATATGTCAGGAGTCGATGGAAGGCTTCAGGGAAATAATCAGGCTGAGGCAGCAGCTACATGTAGGCAAGTCCTACCTGTGACAGCTGGGAAGTCAGGTGACTGAAGAGCTGGATGTGCACGGCAACAGGTGAGTGAGTCAGGGATTCTCAGATATCTAATGTGATTGGCTACTAACAGTGGCTAATAATGTAATATGGAAATACAGTACTTATTCTGCTACATGAATATAAAATAAGACTGTAACAGAAGTAATGCTAATATCTCAACAAGTCAGAGTTACACTCTGATCAAACTGTGATGCCCAAGTCTAGAAAAAAGCAGCAAATAGGTTTCTGCAGCTCCAGCTGTAAACAAACCTAATACAGATCCATCCTGTTCCATCCTGAAGCTGTGGAGCCGAGTGAGAAGATTTGTTTTAATGTTTATGAATGTGAACGAAAATTCAAGACTGTCAAAATTAAATCTCTGTCACTGAGTGTATATCAAACCACAATGACAGAGACATCACTTCATCCAAGAACTCTACAAACTTTAGATCCT
>NW_005188158.1:71433-72618 GCF_000239375.1 Pundamilia nyererei | reverse complement strand
GAAGGCAATAGGCAGAGTGTTACAGGCATAATGCTAAATAATGCAGCCACATGGGCAGTGTAGTCTGTGCTGCAGGGAGAATGGACTGCCATATCTGTTGTCTGTGAGCGAGGGAGGGAGAAAAAGCCGAATGGAAAAGTACGAGCAAAAACGGGAGCTGGAAGCTTGTAAATATAATAATAACCACTGGAGCCAAAAAGAGTGACTGACAAGCCCAGTTATAAGTAAGCTATTAAGACTCGACTGTACACTGTGTTCATGTTTTCCTCCGAAACAATAAGTTCTGTTGGAGCAGTCTTTCAATGCTTCTCTCTGTCTGTCACTGGCAAAGTTGACCCAGACAACAAAGTAAAGCTAGTTTTTGGTTACAAGCCTGACACAGAGCCCGACGTATTAGCCAGAGGTCCCTTTACAAAAAAAGTGAAAAAGTACAGGCTCTGAAATTTACTCAAAGTATGAACGTAAAAAGTATCTCTTTGGAGGACGTTTCTACCAGCTATTTTTGGACAAGGATAGCTGAACCTTGTGCTATATTAATGTAATAACAAAATTAATTAATAAATGGGAATTCAAAATTTACTCTAATTTTATTTTAATTATATTCTGCTTGAATCAGTTACGTAGAACATGAACAGAGCAAAAGAAGGAAAATGAAATAATATCTTTATTTTCTATGTCCACATTGTTGAGGTCTACTTTGCCTATAAACTGGAAAATGAGTAGGGATGAAGTTAAAGCAGGATTCAGCAGGTGGAGGAACTATAAAATTGGCTGTCATAGTGGGGAGAACAATCATCACTCAAAATAGTTTCTATTGAGAGCTCCAGTAGATTCTATGGGTGTGCAGGCTGTGATCAGCTGACCTGGGCTACCACTGCTGCTCTGAGGTTCACAGCTCTTTGTGGATGTACACAACTGAATTCAACAAGATGTCAGCAAAAGTTTCACAAGTTGTCCTGGCTGATTTAATCCAAAATGACAGTACACTCTTCATGCTCTCTTTTTTCTAGATGGTATGAAGGTGGAATTCAGTGAATTAATCTGAGCACGATCAGCTAATGATCATATTAGTCTCTGCTGCCCTTTATGTTACCTAACATGAGCACAGCCACTGTGCAGCAATCACACGCTGTTCTTTACTTTAAACCCATCACAGTGCAGAAAACTAACCTGTTTATACTGCAC
>NW_005188158.1:67507-69548 GCF_000239375.1 Pundamilia nyererei | reverse complement strand
TTACATTTCCAGTTTATCACACACCACTAAGTGGTCCTTACCTGTCTAACATCTCTTCTTCCTCTCCTGTCTTGTCTTCTTGATCTCTCTATCACTGTTAGCTCTCTTTCTTATAAGTACAGCAGCTGGACCTTTGTCTGCAGTTTGTCAAAATGTAAGAAATAGAAAGTAGCAATATCAGCAATTCTTGCCCATTACTTGTACCAGATAGATAGATAGTGAAGATATGCATACCTATTTTAGAGTTTAGAACTGTGTTAGAATGTAGAGACAATGACACTGCCCTCGATGTAATAAAGGCCTGAGTGTGTCAGGAATTTAAGAGTAGATTTCTAGGAGGCCCTCCCCCAGTTTGAACTGTGAAAGTGAGACAAAGAGATTAATGTTGAGTGGAAATTCCTCAGGGCATGCCTGGGTGGGAGTCTCGAAGTTTGTAACTAAATAACTTTGGTTTGGAAGGGAGATGGACTTTTATGACCCTCAGGAAGGCACGTACATAGAGATATACGCACATAGTGCTTTAACTGTTACGCACACACATCCACACGCACACTCACTCACGTGCACTCATGCACATAGACACAGACAGAGTTTGCAGTACACCTTGGGGGTTTTATGATAGGGTCGCTCCTACAAAACTGTGTTTCACAGACAAAGGAGTGAAGATTTTGCAGAGGGACACCGGCCTGGCAAGTCTTCCCTTCTAGAAGAATGCATGCTTAAATAAAGATGAATAAAGTTTTTGTGAAAATGACTACTGAGTCCGGTGCATCTCTGGAGGCCCGAGGAATGAAAAGAACCGGGGTAAAACTGATTTCCCAACGATAGATAGATAGATAGATAGATAGATAGATAGATAGATATACAACAATATGTGTATGTGTTGACCATAAATTTTTATAACTCAAATACTGACCCTAGAGTGTTGTCACAAGACCGCTCTACAGGGAAATCTCCATGGAGTGAACTTCTTCAGGCAGTGGTCCATCCCAACAAGGCCCTGCTGTCTCCACCTCACCAGAGTCAGCGGTGGACCACCTCGTGTCACCGCTCAGTTCAGCGCAGACACTACATGCCATTAAAACTTATGAATGCATCTCCACACACAGCCCCAGCAGGTTGTGGAACTCCAGCAAATTTGTCCCCAGAACTAAGGGATGAGTTAGTCAGGAGCTAACTGTTGCACGTCTCTGGTGTCACTTGGAAATGTCTAATAAGGCTTGGGGGTGTCCCGTACCCCCATCAGATAGAGTATCACTCCCAATGCTGACATAAAACAGGACCAAGCAACAAGATTTGCCAACACCTCCATCTGCTGGACCATCTCAGACTAGTCCAGCAGTTTCTCTAGCTCCTCATGATGCACAGCTGCCTGCTCCTGGTGCATTGCTACCATGTGAGCCAGTGCCTCCACTGACTGCACTAGGCAGATCATCATGCTGAGCTTGGATACCAACACCACTGTAGCAGGACATGACCAGATGTTTGGCAGTCCTTTACAAAAGTGTTTTTTATTTCCAGCGTGCTTACTTCTTGGAGTGTTTATGTGGGCAGCTTTTCAGCTCCCCTTCTGCAGTCCAGCATTCCTCACCTGCAGCTGCCTCCACTACTCTTCTCTTCTCCAAATCCCAGCAGCCACTGAAATAGGGAAAGTGTGGCTAGAGTAATGGCTATGAACTCTTAGATAGGGACATTTTGAACTCAACAACCAATAAAATTTGACTAAACACAGACATTTTAACTTTCATTCTTAGTAGTGCCCTGACCTGCGTATTTGAACAAATGCATCTATATTACCAAATGTGACTGTTTTGTTAGTTTTCTCTTCTTCTGCACTGTGTTAAATCTTCAGATTCATGATAATTTGTACAGTTCAAAATAGGATAAAAAATTCTGGCTTGTTTGGAAGGATTGCCAGGAGAAAGCTGTCATGGTCTGGAATCTGTGGACTCTGTGTTTATGTTTTGTGTTTATTAATATCCAGTGTTTTAGTGTTCTCTGTGCCTCCCTTCTGTTCCTTGTGTTGTGTTTAGTGTTTTTG
>NW_005188158.1:65001-66416 GCF_000239375.1 Pundamilia nyererei | reverse complement strand
TTTGACTGATGCTGTTGTCCTAGTCTCTACTACTAGTACTGATGGATACCGATAAATGGCAATATTTTGTGCATCACTGCTAGTCCACAGTTCAGCAGCACCAATTGCAAATGGAATCAGACAATATTTTAAAAATAGTATGAAAAGAAAAAAAAAATGCTTGGACACTGCGAGCATAATGGACAGAAAAAATATTTCTTCACATCATTATGCGGGCTGCAAGTAGAGGTGACATGGGCCACGAGATTGAGATAGAGGCATTAGAGCCTCTTAATGGGTGTTTTGTTTGGGTTTCCACCGGCGTGGAATTACCAAAAATAGATAATAAATAAATATAGATAATAGATAGGGCATAGACTAGCATATGATACAGGAAAAGACCACTGTGTAATCCATTTATTTCAACAAAGTAACTGAATACCACCCTTTTAAACAGTAACTGTAACGGAATACAGTTACTTATATTTTGTATTTTAAATATAGCTGTGGTACTCCGTTACTCCCCAACACTGAGTACTGAGGTCACTGGAAATAAAAGAAAAATGAAAAACTGAAAATATTACAAACACGGCAGACAGCGGCTTTAGTGTACACTTTTCATTGTTTTCAGCCCGCAGTGTCACTTTAGGTCTTTGTATGTTATAAATTTGTTGTTTTCCATATGTGTGACAGACCAACAACAACACATGCCCATTATCTCCAGGGTCTGCCAAAAGCTTTTGTGTGTGTGTGTGTGTGTGTGTGTGTGTGTGTGTCTTTGCATTAAATGTTGAAATATATATCAGTGTCCTTTTAGGTTTTTGTGAACCTTTTATGTACAGTAAGTGTATTAATTAAAAAAAAAAAATCTCAGTCATTATTTAAACCGTTTCATGTTTATAAAATAAATTTAAATATTCCTCTAAATCCTTTAGTCTTGGCCTCATATTCAAACACTCATTCTAATGTCTTTTCACATACTAGTACAACTAATAATAAAAATACATGAAATATTTTGATTTTAGATGATGTATTCTGGAGTTTAAGATGTATTTTAGACGATGGATCATCAGATTTCTATTAAATTTACTTTTAACTTTGTTGTTGTTGTTGTTGTTGGGCATTCACCTAAAGGGCTGATGGAGAATCCACACCTGTGTATTCAGCACAAAAACTTCAAACAAAAAAAAATAAATACATTTTTAAAAATCTAAATACCAGGTAAGCTACACTAAAACCTGAGAAATATTAGTGGGATCCTGGCACACAGAGTCCAGGGTTTCACTTTCTATTAACGTTTTTTGCATGTTCAGAGCTGATCGCTCAGTTTGTCTCCATATGCCACTCCAGCTGTGTTTCGGATCAGCTCTCTGCACTCTTCCCCTGCAGTTGAGCCACAAACCACACCAACCAGAAACAAGTTTATTCTTGTTTTT
>NW_005188158.1:62097-63103 GCF_000239375.1 Pundamilia nyererei | reverse complement strand
CACTCTTGAGTGAGCAGTGATGCTTGAGCAGTCCGTTTTATTTTGCAGATTCAAGCTGCTCTTCAAAATATTCGCCACCAGATGTCACCGGAGAGGACTGTGTTGAAAAGCTTCGAGTAATGAACCGTTTTTCAATACAAGCTTCAGTGCTTCGGAAAGCTTCATTTGGCCATCACTACCATCTACTCACTAGTCAGAAAGAGGCTGTCTGTCCAAAACCTAGCACAGAAACGCGTAGACCCACCAAGGAAACGCCACCTGCTCACAGCTCATCCCCAGTTTAAATAGCCTCAGAGGTGATTGCTGACTGGAGTCAGGTGGCAAACGAGGCTAATCAGAAGCAGCCGTGTCCTGGGGAGAGAGGAGAGTGAGAGAGACAGAGGGGGTAGGAGTGGCAAGAGAGGAGGAGGCGGGGAGAGCGGGCAAACACCCCACCCACACACTCCCACAGCCTCACAGAACGTAACACTTTTTCTTTTTATAAAAATGATTAAGTTGAAAGTTGCATTATCTAACATCAAGTGGCAGTAAAGGATTTACATGCATGACAAATTTTAGTAAAAATACTAATCACAAGTTTAAAAACTTTTTTTGGAAAATAAATTAAAATTTAGTTTTGAATGGAACACGTAAAAAACACGTAAACCAGCAAAATGAAAGATTTTGTCACAACGGTATCTGTTATACTTTGTACCAAAATACTATTCTGCATTGTTCAGAATACTCTAAGAACAAATTATAATTCTGCTGACACAGGCTGTATTATTCAGCTCTTAAGCAAAAGAAGTTATAGCATATATGACTATTTCTACTAATACTAGTACTACTAATAATAAATCAGTATTTAAATGTATTACATTTGGTGTCCAACCTTGAAATGAGCATATTCTTACTTTCCTTTAACTCGGTTGTACTGTTTTATAATGCTTTATTAACCATACATATGATGATTATATGGGCGACCGTGGCTCAGGGGGTTGGGAATCGCATCTGTAACCGGAAGGTC
>NW_005188158.1:58902-60051 GCF_000239375.1 Pundamilia nyererei | reverse complement strand
TAAAGTGTCTTGCCTAAGGACACAACGACCAGGACAGAGAGCCCGGGAATCGAACCGGCAACCTTCCGGTTACAGATGCGCTGAGCCACTAGCCTGACCCACGGGGCAACCATGGCTCAGGTTAGTTAGTCTCTCAGTTAGTCTCTGGAAAGATGAATTTTCCTTTTAAGAGCATTCCTAAGTCATTGAAAGTTATATATGGGCAATTTCAAAGGGCTTTTATTTTGGAAGACAAAATAAATCAGACTGACTTGATATTGACATGGTATACCTGTCAGGTTGTATACTTTTGATATGAACTGCAATTATCCTGTGGAAACACGATTTTCCTTTTAAGAGCATTCTGAAGTCACTGAAAGTAGTTCATATAGCGGCCATTTCAAAGGGCTTTTGTTTTGGAAGAGAAAATGTGACAGACATGACATGATGTCCCTGTGAGGTTGTATACTGTCGATTTAAACTTACTTTGAAATCCAAACGAAGATATTGACAGGGCACTGCTAAAGTACAAGGGTGTGTCATTTGGATCTAACATTAGTGTGTGTCAACAAGATTAAATAATATTTGTTAGTATTGTAGCCTGGCTAAATTAACCAGCCCAGAACACAGATTACCTTTGGGGTTCTTTTAATCCGAATGATAAAGTAAGCGCTCAGAAGAAAATAAAAAAGGTTGTAAAAATAAAGAAATCAAATTGTTACAGACAGTTCTTATCCAGTAACAGCTTCGTGCACTGGTAACCCACTGCTACTGCAGGTTATTTCCCCAACTTTATCAGCATCTGGAACTCAAGGACGTCTAGTGTCATTTTGTGTCTGATATAAACCCATACATAAATAAAACAAACTTAGCAGTGCAAAAATAACTGTAGTGGCTTCTCCTGCTAAGATACAGAGCCAAGATTAAACAGTTAACAAGGCACATTTCCCCTCTTACCCACAGAGATAGTATAATACAAGTGTGAACTCAAATACATACAGTGCATCAATTCAGCAGAAAACGGAACATAGATCCCTCTGAGATGAATGGCGAAGTTGGTTGCAGCCACTCCTGGTGCCTTAACTGTTGCACACTTTGCATTTAAAACAGATCAGGCAGCGAAAAAAGGCATTGCACACCCACATAACACCAATGCAAGCTAGCACTCCC
>NW_005188158.1:56046-57436 GCF_000239375.1 Pundamilia nyererei | reverse complement strand
AGAGCAAATCACAGATACTTACGGGGACCATAAAATATGCTTTACAGTAATAAAATTGAATATGTATTTACATTAAAGATATTATTTAGTAAATTCTAAAATGTAGCTCACTGTAGGCAAAAATAGTCTTACTGTCTGGATGGGTGAATAAATGATCATCTCTGGAGAACTTGACTCTTCAACTGCTGGGGGAATCGGGGGCAGTGTGGAGCGTGATAATCCTGAATCTGCCATTGAAATTGAAAATATATGTTTTCTTTTAGGAAACAAGGATTACATTTTTAATATAAGATATCTGTAAATATTTGTGAAATGTGACTTAACTGTTCTAGCATAAATTCATAAAAGGAAGGAAATAAAGAAAGAAATGCAATAAAATAACCACATGTTCATAACAAACGAACCCAGTTCTTGAGTTTGTTCTGTCTTGTTTATGATCACAGTGGTGTAAACAGGTTGTTCTGAGATATCGTCTGAAGGGGAAGAATAATCTGTAGGCAAGAGAAGTTATAATGCATGTATGTATTAGAATATATATATTTAAACAATAAAGCTGTTCTTTGGTAGCCCTCACGCTTCTCTTTTTCAGGCTTTGTGCTGTGGTTTGACCTAAGACAGAGTTTTAAATTATCGAAGCATCACCAGTGTCTAAAACAAAGAAAAACCACATACGACATACCGAGCAGACACAAAAATAATCCCTCGGTGCAGCATATGTCACATAAAAATACCACACTTCACTTTAAGCTTTCATTTTAATTTTGTTATATATAAACTTACTAGAAATTGTATCATTCAGTCTCTCAAACATGCGATACACTTTTAATCGATTTAAATTGATTAAGACAAAAGTCATCCAGTCCCACTGTGACCTTGACTTGGACTGGTTAACAAATTTGATTCATAAAAAGATAGAAAGCCATAAAATTGGAGACAAGCATGAAATAGAGTAATACAACTGTGATAATTATTTCTCTCTCACCTCCTGGATGGTCTTCATCTGAGTTTGATGCTACTGATGATGTCTTTGAGGAAACTAATGAATAGAAAGAAAAACCCAGCATTAGAAAAAAATTCCCAAAAAATTGGGAACAGAAGATTATTCTTAGAAATTATGTAAACTGAAAAAAAACTGTATTACCTCTGTGTTTGCAAGTATTAAGAAATCCGACTACCAGCAGTGTCAATATTATTACTAAAAGAGGCAAAACAATCCACAGCAGGAATAAGTCAGGAGTGGAATTGAAGTCATCAGACAGGGTCTCTCCTGAAGAATATGCTGCAATGGTACAACTTTATAAATAGCATTGTATTTGTAAATTTTCTGACTTTAAATATAAAAAAATGTAACATCATTTTTATAACATAAACATTTTCATGAAGACCAAAA
>NW_005188158.1:52737-53347 GCF_000239375.1 Pundamilia nyererei | reverse complement strand
ATATCCTATACAGCTTTAAGCATTTGTTGTACAACATAATTTTCAGTATGTTGTCTTCAATCTTCTTAGATTAAGATATTTTAATTAACGTGAGTACTCATTAGTTTTACCTGCCTCAAACTTTTAGAACTGAAGAAGCTTGTCGAATGAGAGGTGAAATGTTTTGAAGTCCAGACGCTTTTCTTTACAAGCTCCTTAGACTGATGAATGCGTAGTTATTGTTTTGTTATACTCCTTTTTAGCAAGGAAATCTGAAAGTGCTCACGAAAAGTGAGTCTACTGTGATTGTTTTAGGTATTACAGAAAATAAAAACTTTCTAACAATTTATGAAAGCATCCTCCTGTCATTTCTCATGTAAGCAGTTGTTACCTGTTGTATTGGACGGTTTTTGGAGTAATTAGGAAACCACTTAACAATTGCATCAACAAAATTATTTAACAACTCCTTGCTGTGTTTCTTATTCAGTCTGCAGGATGTTCATTTTTGTGTGCAATATTGTTAATGTGAAATAAAATTCTTTTAATAATTCCTTCATTGTCTTTTTTTGTCTTTTTTTGATAATTTTGGCAATTACACACTTATTTAACTTTGCATAAATATTTATGCTTG
>NW_005188158.1:51061-52717 GCF_000239375.1 Pundamilia nyererei | reverse complement strand
TCTTTTAATAATTCCTTCATTGTCTTTTTTTGTCTTTTTTTGATAATTTTGGCAATTACACACTTATTTAACTTTGCATAAATATTTATGCTTGAATTATGCTGAAGCAGAAAAGTGAACCAACGCTTGTCAGTGTAGTAACAGTATATTTACAATCTGCTTTGTTCTCTCTGTGTTTATGTAGGCAGTTTTTCAGCTCCCCAGTCCACAGCCCAATGTTCCTTGCCTGCTAATTGCACCAAATGTATATGTGGCACCATTTTCATAACCATTTCCATAACTTGGTCAAAGGCTGAGCATAGAGTGTTGTCACAAGACTGCTCTACAGGGAAATCTCCTATGAACTGAACTGCTGGAAGCGGCGGAGCCTCCTAAGAAGTCCCTGCTGTTTCCACCTCACCAGAGTCAGTGGTCTAGTCAACTCACGTCACCAATGAGTACAGTGCAGACACTACATATCATTATAAGTCATAAATGCATCCGCACACACAGCTCCAACAGGTTGTGAAACCCCAGTCAATTTGTCCCCAGAATTAAGAAACGAGTCAGTGAGGAGCTAAATGTCGCACATTTCTGTCTGTCACTTACAAATGTCTAATAAAGCCTTGTGGCATCCCCTTCCCACATCAGGTAGAGCATCAATCTCAGTGCTGACGAGAAATAGGAACAAGCGACAAGTTGTGCCAACCCCGCAGTCCAATCCTCAGCTTGGTCCATCAGTTAATCAGCCCCCTCACAATGCACTACTGCCTGCTCCTGATGCATTGCTACCACCTCTGCTACCATTTGAGCCAGTGCGTCCACTGACTGCACTAAGCAGATCATCATGCTGAGCCCAGATGTCAACAGCACTGTAGCGGGAAATGACCAGATGCGTGACAGTGTGGTAATAGTGTCTTTTATTTGCAGGATCCTTTCTTCTTTGAGTGCCTATGTGGGCAGCTTTTCAGCTCCTCCTCTGCAGCCCAGCGTTCGTCAGCTGCAGCTGCCTCCACTACTCTTCTCTTCTCCAAACCCCAGCAGCTACTGAAATAGGAAAGGCATGGTTAGAGTAATGGTTATGGACTCTTAGATAGGGACCTAATTAACTCAACAAGTTATCAAATTTGACCAAACACTGATACACTCTCTTTCATTCTTAGTAGTGCCCTGACCAGCTTATTTTAACAAATGCATCTATATTACCAAACATGACGCTTTTTTGGTAGTTTTCTTTTCTTTTGCACTGGAACAATGTCCTTTAGATGGACAAGACCTAAGTGAATATGTTTTTTACATAATGCCCCATGCCACTTTTTTCAACCACACACAGCATATCAGCACAAACATCTCGTACGGGCGTTTAAGTATGGTGATGATTTAGACTTGTTTTGAGCCACATGACCTGGGCACCTTGCAGTCATGAACTCCTTATACCAAAGTTTTCTAGAACTAAATGTACAGTCATCTGTTCAACAAATTGTCTGACAGATGCCAAGTGGTCAGACTGGGCATCATCACCTCATCCCCCGTCACAATGAACAGTGGTGCTCCACAGGGGTGTGTACTGAGCCCTCTCCTGTACTCACTCTACACCTACGACTGCACGGCCACTAACAACTCCAACATCATTGTGAAGTTTGCGGACGACACTACAGTGGTGGGTCTTATCACCAA
>NW_005188158.1:48359-49545 GCF_000239375.1 Pundamilia nyererei | reverse complement strand
TGCATAGACGGGACATTGCATTTGTGCATAAATTCCCACAAACTTCAATAAACTGAGGCAATGTAAAAGAGAAGAGTTAGCCATTCATTTACGAATTAATATTGTCTGTATGGACAGCAATTAAAAAAAAAAAACGTTTGATTAATCTGTTATCGGGCATCCTCTCCAGGCCTGAGCAGGGTGAACTGTTCCCTGGATCTTTCATTCCTAGGGGTTCTTGAATCGCTCTGTGTCTGGCTTTGCTTTGCATTGTCCCCGACTGATGACAGTCATATAGTATGATGTGATTTCATATTAGATTTTTGGTAGATGTGGGTTTTTGTTATTCAGTCTGGTTCTATGTGCCCCTTTTTAACTTTGAGCACACGCCCCTTCAATAATTTCTTCATGGTCCCCAATATCCTCTTTAGGCTGGTTGTCAGTGTAATATATGTAAACTGTATTACAGGAATCTGACAGAGATCATTTACAGAACACTGTTATAAAAACAATAATTTTCTTTGTAATTTCCCAAACTTTGGCCGCACCTCATGTGCATATCATCACCTCTTAATGAAGAGCCTTCTACAGACAAGAAACAACCCATCTCTGCCTGTTTGTGAAACCTTAGTGAATGCCATTGATGTGATGATGATTTAAATTTTACATTATTGTTTTTAAAAATCCTATTTTTAAATTTCGGTACCACAAATTATGTAACTATAACTGGCATTAATGCACCTGCTTTGTGACATTATGTTGAATTTATCCCTGTGCAACTAAAAAATATGCAGAGAATTGGGAGAATTTTGCAGAATTTGAGAGTTTCTGTTGCTGAATATGTCAGCAGAATTTCCACAATAGGGAAGCATGGTGTTGTTATTATTCACAGGAATTTAAAAACACGGCAATAAGAAAAGCTAAGGAAAACATGTTGTTTGGACAATTCAGTGTTTTGATCACTGGAGAGACTATTGCAGTTAATAAAGCAGAGACAAATGAGATGGTGATGGAAAAAAGAGCAAGGAGTGAAACTATACATGAGATTAAGCATTATATGGGAGTGTGAGCATGAACAGGTCCTATGGTGGCCCCTTCTGACCAGTAAACATTGTCATGTTTTAAGGTTATATAAGGCCAGAGTTTAATAAAGCAGTTCACTGGTGCATGGCTGCAGAATTTTATAACTGTGGTGATCAGCTGCCTG
>NW_005188158.1:45682-47023 GCF_000239375.1 Pundamilia nyererei | reverse complement strand
TACAAACTCAGAAGCCCAGCTGTCTGAAATGACTGAAGATGAAGCATGTTTGTAGTTTGTAGAATTCACGTATATGAATATCCCTGCAAGGGACATGGGAGGAAAAAAAATTAAGACGGACTTTTGCGAGATCTCGCAAAAGTTTTAGCCGCATTCTTCGGAGGCCGCCAGCTTGAAGCCGACCGGGAGGTCGAGGCACAATGTGCTGGGAAAGCTGCGTTTCTCCTGGCTGTAGTAGGTCTCGACCTCTCGTTAGCTTCGAGATGGTGGGTGTCAGATCTCCGAAAATGTCAGAGCACTTTTGCAAATATGTGATGTCTTGTAAACCGAGCAGATATCTGACGTTTACACAACTACATTCACGCCTCAAAATATCTTTAAAGTTTATTTTGTGACCCAGAAAGAGTAATATTAAAACTAAGTAGCTGCCGCCATTGTTGGAATTCAACTTTTGCAAGATCCCGAGTTTGTATTGTATCTCGCAAAAGTTCATCGTAATTTTTTTTCTCCTATGTCCCTTGCGGGGCTCCGAAGATGAAGTTCTTTTACTTACTTACACGCTGGACTAAAATGTTCTAACTTCTCTCGCTCTCACAATCAAAAGATAACGACTCATATTGAAAGTGTTGGAGTCTGTTAGGAGTCACATGAAGAGTAGCTGCAGCTGAAAATTAGAAACATCACAAGATGTTAACAGATTAATCAAAATTCTGATTAAATTGTTTTTCTAACTTCTCTAACTTTTTCATCCATTTGTCGGGTAAAGCTATTTTGAACATGTGTCCCCAGCAGAATAACTAAAAGCATGACTAAATTAGGACAGGAAAGCCATAAATTATTTGATGTATAAACATATATACAGTAAATCTTAAAATATAAAAAGAAATCTAAGAACAATTACTCACATAATCTGAAACAGGGAAATGGACCTGTTCCTCTAGGTCACTCAAAAAAATGAAATTGGGTGGTTAGTACATTTACAAGAGTCTAACTAGTTGCTACAGACACACATAAGATTTCAAACCACAGGAAAATCAGTGGGGTTATAATAGGAAGAGAAGAATACACACTCCACATATATGCTATTGTTATTTATTGTAGTTTAACCTGTCAAGGACAAAAAAAAGTAAAGATAATTCTGTATCGAGCTTTGTAATTATTGCTTTCCTATTTTTTTTTAGTATGGAGAGACTGCTCAATGGCCTGATGATTAGCACTGTTGCCTCAAAGAAAGAAGACCCTGAGTTCAAATCAAAAAGTTCTGTGTGGAGTTTGCATGGTCTCCCTGTGTTTGCGTGGGTTTTCTCTGGGTACTCTGGCTTCCCTCCACAGTCCAAAGAC
>NW_005188158.1:41690-43530 GCF_000239375.1 Pundamilia nyererei | reverse complement strand
AAACTTAAGTGTTACTTAGGAGCAGGCTCAAAGTTCACACTGTAAGTGAAACTATCACTGATCATTTGTACTCGTTTTTCTTTAACAGTCATTCAGTGAGTTGCAGAGAGAGCAGTCAACAGGTATGTTGTCTATTAAATTTAATGTTATTATTAATGTGACTTGTTGCTTCTGTCTAAAAAACTGTTAAAACTGTTGGAGTCAAACTGGGTTTGAAGAATATGGTCCAAGTGTAAGTTGTTCTAAAGCTTTTATGTGGGTGGAAAAGGTGAATCTATGAACTAGATTTTTCTGTACCTTTGCAGCAGGTGACACTACTGTAATTGTAGAAGACAGTATAGATAGCATGATCTACACCATTTAAATCAGCTGTGATGGATCAAGGACACACCTAAAACCTGCAGGGACACTGGCCCTCGTGGACTGGGATTGGGGACCCCCCCCCCCCAACAAGTTAGATGACAGACAAGAATTCTTCCCAGGAATTCATTTAGTCATAATTGTACAACTTATGTTACTGAAACACAAAACAGAATTGTCCAGACGGCAGTGGTTTCCATTGTATTAATGTTTTCTGTCTGTTTTCAGAGCTGCAGGATGGCTCATCAGCAGGATGGACTGTTTCCTCAATCACTGCTCAAAGCTTTCAGTGTTCTGATCTTCATCATTCTCCTAAAGGATGTCTGTAATGGTAATTAATACATAAATTGTCACGGTCCTGGGTCGGTGACCCAGTGTTTTGAGTTTCTTGTGTCGGAGTTTTTGTATTATGATATTAGTTCTCTTTGTTGCCCCAGTTTATTCTTTAGTCTAGTGTCTTAGTTTGGCTTTCTTGTATTCTCTTTAGATTTCTGAGTATTTAGTTAGCCGCCCTCTGTGTTTCTTAGTTGCTGTCTCCCCTAGTCAAGTCTGCGTCTATGTTACATTTCCTGTTTTACTTTGAAGGTCTGTGTCCTATGTGAATGTATTGAGTTTCGCTTCCCTTAGGGTCTCGTTATGTCTGATTTCTCCCATCTGTGCTCCCTCTTCTGTGTCTCATTCCCCTCGTTATTTCCCAGTGTATTTAAGCCCTGTGTTTCTCTGTGTCAGTGTTGTAGTCTCCCTCATGCTGTGTGTTTCTCCCTGTGGCTTCCTGTGTGTGTTTTGTTAGCTTCTTCCCAGTTTAGGTTTTGTAGAGTTTTGTGTTCAGCAATAAAAGCTGCCATTTTGAGTTCAATCCTGTTTCCAATGAGTTTGCGTTTGGGTCCAATTCCTGCCTGCACACAGCTGAAACATGACATAAATAAATGTTTGGTTTCTTTCATATTTCAAGCACACATTTTAATTATTTATATTTGTGCTTTTAATGTGCCTTTATTAAGAGCCATGTTTTAAGAAGTCAAAACAACACTGGCGGGATACAAAACTGTTTTATTTTTATGAACCAACACATTTCAGTTTCTGTCAGCAGAGGTATTTAAATAGGATAGCTATATAGTATTATATTTTAACAAACACTATACACTAACAGAAATGTTAATAGTTTTAGAATCAGAGAAGATGCTTGTTAGAGACATGGCCTTTAGGTTTAGTAATTTAAAAAAAATATTGTGAGATAATGCTAAAAAAAATCCCTCCTTCTGGCGATTTCTTATTTAAGAATTATGATTATTTGTTTTCAGGTCAGCCTCAGTTGATTGGTCCATCTCAGGCACTGGTGGCAAGAGCTGGTGATGATGTAATTTTGCCATGTCATCTGGAACCTGCATATGATGTTTCTACAAAGACACTGGAGTGGACAAGATCTTCACTTGACCCTAGATTTGTCTACGTTTCACGTGCCAGTCAGGAAATCGAAAAA
>NW_005188158.1:38454-40133 GCF_000239375.1 Pundamilia nyererei | reverse complement strand
CATAAAAGAAACATATTGATTTAAAAATACAACCCAACAATGAAAAACAAGTTTTTCTACCTCATTGTTGTGTCTTATGTCATATGTGCAGATTTATTGATTGTAGCTTTAATCAGTGTTGCTCTCATGCTGTAATTCACATTACACTTTAAAGTAATGTGTTACATTATTTATTACCCGGAGTAAGTAATCCATTACACTGTGTGTTATATTAGTTTTGTATTACTCCATAACAAACCCCAAAATGCACTTTCCCATAATCACCATTTAACAAGAAAAACCTTAGGAGGATAATCCCACACACTGACACAAATCTTCATCCTAATAACGGCACCAGAGGTGACAAAAGTAGAGATATTCTGTACTTAAGTAGATGTACAGAGACCTGTGTTAGAAAAAGCGCCATCTTCTGTCAATTTGGTACATGACGTCATGTGGTTGGTTGTTTGCGGCTGATAGACTTACATTAGTTTATGTTGTTAGCTGTTAGGTCTGCTCTTTGAAGCCCCGCTGGTTTAGAGACTTATTCCTGTGAACAAAGGAAGACAGAGCTCGATCCATTTAAACTTGCAAGGGGAGCTGATTGGACCAGGGTCTTGGAGCTGCAAGCTCCTCACCTGATCCCTGACACTCCAAAGAGCCAGCCTCCCCTGCAGCCTTTTATTAACTTTGTGGTCACACAAACATCTCATTAATCATGCAACAGATAAAACACTCACATGTGAACATGTGTCATATGCATCTGCAACAGACAACATCTGATGTGTGTGTCTCTATGAGCATGTCTTTTGATCAGTGATATGTGTGTGTGTCTGTGTAGGAAACAGAAGTCAGTATTCATCCTAAAGATGTAATCACTCTGCTAAAGATCTAATGATCTTACACAATGACAATCATATTGATCCACAATTCTCTAACATTAGCTAACAAGTGAGAGAATTGAGAACTGAGAGGAAAATAACTACAGTAAAACTAAAAATCAGTTTATGTGACTACATTTGTGCTGTTTGTTTTTTGTCTAGCTTGCACTCAAACGTTTGGGTTTTTAAAGCACTTTACAAATGAGCACTGTGTGGAGGAGAGCAACTCTGAGTCACGTGACCAACACAAACTGATTTTTCCTCCTCTGGCCGAGTGTACCAAGCTGTGCAACCAGCTGCTGCCATCAGCGCTGTTTTACAACATAACGGCCGCTACATGCACATCACAGCACAAATATAAGTAAGTTTCTTACTGAAGCACGATCGGGAATCGAGAATCCCATCAAAGTAGGTCAATGTGTTGCAAGGAAAAAGCAGATGCTCAGACGAAGAGATGGCACACTAGGGGTCCACTTTAACCTCTGACTTTGGCACATGTCATCTCTTTTTATGCGACATCTCCTGGCTCAAATCAGTTTGATATTTGAAGGCTCACAGTGATGTAAAATAATGACTCCTCAGCAGTGCGTAAAAACAAAAGTAACAAGCCTGTTCTGAAAATATAATTAGTCAAAAGTACAGATATTTATTTAAAAATGTGAGTACAAGTAAAAGGATCTCAGAAAAATACTCAAGTAAAGATACTGAAAAATTATACTGAAGTACAGTAACAAAGTATTTGTACTTTGTTTGTCTGCCATCTCTTAGTGGCCAATAACTTGGACGTCGGAACTTCAGGAGGAACAACAGAGGAGGGAG
>NW_005188158.1:35845-37066 GCF_000239375.1 Pundamilia nyererei | reverse complement strand
TATAATGTCCATGACATAATATATAAAAACTCAAGTTATGTAAATATTACATTACTTGGTTCAAACATACAGAGAACTCAGATTAAACACAGTAGTGATGTCATACTACAAACAGAGACATTCACCAGCTATAACCATCATTAAAGGCGCCATCGTGTGGCTGAATGAAATTACTACACTATGGCAGCAGTTGGCGGCACAAGCCTTTAATCACCACGTGAAATTGCGCCGCTATGACTCGGTAGGAAGTAATTCAAGCCGCGGCAAAACTTGAGTTTGCAACTAAACATATTAAAGGTAACTTACGTTCAGACATTAACTTAACACTCGGAGCATCACCGTGAAGGATTGCAAACAGGAACACCGCTGACACGATGAGGTGATAACAAAAAACTGACCCGGAAGTACTTTCTCTCCCTCTGGAGCAGCAGCGCAGCACATCGAACTTATGCATATGTCATTTCCTATAACCTCACTCATAACAATATTTTAGGAACATAAAATCTCAGAGCCTTTCATACAGTGTTAGCCCTGCGATAGACTGGTGACCTCTCCAGGGTCTGAATTTGTTTACAAATACTTGTTCATGTATTAGTTTTTATATATCATTCTGTTATATTTACTTAATACAGCTTTTATTTACAGCTTTAATGTGACTCTGGTTGTGTTATCATTATTGTCTGTTAAACATGAACATGAACAAGCTTTAATTTCACTCCGGATGTTTTTTCATTATTGTGTCTGAAATATGAACATTTCTTCCTTCTGCTCTTTCTTCATGTAACATTTCACATGAATACTGAAATCATCAATCAGCTTCAGCAGGAGAAAGAAAGAGCAGAGGACCTGAAGACGAAGCTGGAGGACAAAAATCGTGAGGTTTGTGTTTCCATTATAAACATTCAGAATTTACTGACCCAGCTCTGTTTATCTCTGTATTGTAAAGAGTTATGAAGGAAACTTTAGATATTATTTTGTTTATTTCACAACAAATGTCTATTATATTAAAGATCAAATAGCACTAAGTGGAAGTGAGATTTAAAGCTTCTTTTTATTGTTAAGTTTGATGTGATTAACTGTGTGTGAAGAGACAAAGACAATAGTGAGAATATTGCACATGTTCATTTCATTAAAGATACAGGATCCTTTAAAAGCTGTGGCTATGTTTAACTTCATCATTATTCTACAAACCTTAAACTGACAGTAACAATAAATGTGCTG
>NW_005188158.1:34132-35825 GCF_000239375.1 Pundamilia nyererei | reverse complement strand
AGGCAGTCAGAGTGGGTGGTTGGTGTGCTGATGGTTGGAGAATGAAACTATTGTAACATCTGGCTGTCCTGGTCCTGATGCTGCTAAACCTCTTTCCAGAGGGCAGCAGGTAGAACAGTGCATGATTGGGGTGGGCGGAGTCTCTGATGATGTTATGGACTCTGCTGAGACAACATCTGTGCTCGACATCCTGGATGGATGGAGGAGAAGTCCTGGTGATCTTCTGTGCAGTGATTTCCTCTCTGAGGCCTTGAAGCTGTCAAACCAGATGCAGACACAGCTGCTCAGCACACTTTGATGCTGCCTCAGTAGAAAGTGGAGATGCAGGAGGAGAAAGTTGTGCTCTCCTCATCCAAAATGCAAAGCGCAGACACTGCTGAGACTGTTCAACCAGTGCTGTTTAATGACTAGTCCAGACTGTCAGTTATCTAAGGCAGTTGCCTACACATGGCACTGTGGCATGGTGGTTAACACCATTTCAAAGAAGCAAGCAGGTCTTGGGTTCAAATCCCCCATCTTGACTGGATTTGCGTGTTCTCCCCGTGTCTGCAGGGATTCCCACCACAGTCCAAAGACATGTTAGTGGCATTAGGTTAATAGATGATTCTAAATTGCTCATAGATGTGATGGTTGTCTGTCTCTGTCTTTATTGAGGAGTAATAGGTCAGGGCTTCTTTTAGGTTCAGCAGCTAACAAGATGGTGTGTCGGTCAGAACACAGGAAAGAGGACGAGAGGCTTCCACTTTGCTGAACTGTCACAGTCAGCTGGTTTATTGTCACCTCAAAGCTCAGTGTTGCCAATAGTCTATAGTTACAGCAACAGTGGTTCAACTAATATAAACTCAAAATATAAAGTAAGATAAAGTTACACATCCATCTATGCATATAATGTCCATGACATAATATATAAAAACTCAAGTTATGTAAATATTACATTACTTGGTTCAAACATACAGAGAACTCAGATTAAACACAGTGGTGATGTCATACTACAAACATAGACATTCACCGGCTATAACCAGGTAATAACAAATACTGACCCGGAAGTACTTTCTCTCCCTCTGGAGCAGCAGCGCAGCACATCAAACTTATGCATATGTCATTTCCTATAACCTCACTCATAACAATATTTTAGGAACATAAAATCTCAGAGCCTTTCATACAGTGTTAGCCCTGCGATAGACTGGTGACCTCTCCAGGGTCTCAATTTATTTACAAATACTTGTTCATGTATTAGTTTTTATATATCATTCTGTTATATTTACTTAATACAGCTTTTATTTACAGCTTTACTGTGACTCTGGTTGTGTTATCATTATTGTCTGTTAAACATGAACATGAACAAGCTTTAATTTCACTCCGGTTGTTTTTTCATTATTGTTTCTGAAATATGAACATTTCTTCCTTCTGCTCTTTCTTCATGTAACATTTCACATGAATACTGAAATCATCAATCAGCTCCAGCAGGAGAAAGAAACAGCAGAGGACCTGAAGATCAAGCTGGAGGACAAAAATCGTGAGGTTTGTCTTTCCATTATAAACATTCAGAATTTACTGACCCAGCTCTGTTTATCTCTGTATTGTAAAGAGTTATGAAGGAAACTTTAGATATTATTTTGTTTATTTCACAACAAATGTCTATTATATTAAAGATCAAATAGCACTAAGTGGAAGTGAGATTTAAAGCTTCTTT
>NW_005188158.1:17417-18822 GCF_000239375.1 Pundamilia nyererei | reverse complement strand
TTCCACATATAGCTTTGCAAAAACTGCATAAAAAGCACTTGCAGCAACAAAAACATAATATTCCAGAAACACGCTTTGCCGATCCGATCAGCTGTTTGTAACACTTCCTACATTGGAATAGACGTCAGCGCAAACTACCGCATGTCCGCCATTACTTGCCCGAAACCGGAAGTGACGTCATTTTGCGGAAATGTAGTTTTTTACCATCAAGGCCTTATGAGCCTAAACTTGTGTTTTTAAAAGTTATGTTTGACTTTATGACTTTCTGTGTCGTTTCTGGGATGCTTAGGACTCAAATTGCACTGCTGAAAATAGTTTATTTTGATGCATATGCTGCTTTTTTTGCAAATTTGCATTATAATATTTATTTTCGTTTTTCCTGCAGTATATAGAAATTGGTGTATTTCAAAAATAAAACTATGAAGACACTATTTTGTGCAACTTTTTCGTATTAACAGTTTTGAGGGATAAGCCTCTTAAATTTCTCTAACTAGAAATATATGTTAAAAAGATAAAAACGATTTTCAATTTTTTTGTAGTTTATTGCACTTTTTTGCAATTTATGTAATTACTATGCACTTAATGCAGACATATTATTAAAATTTGGGCTATAATAATTGTATTGATGTATATCAACTTAAAACACTCCCAAAAATAGCACTACAGCATGTAAAAATATAATATAAGCCCTGGCGGACTTGGTTCTATGGTAGGTCTTAAAGGGTTAATTTATTATTTTTTATGTATGAATGTGTGATTGTATTGTGTAATCACACACATGTGTGTTTCCTTCCATTGTTGCAGTTTCTGTATCATTGACCACAAAAGCACTTATAAATCCACCTTATACACATTTTTCAGATCATCCCACAACACTTCATGCTGTTAACATCAGGCTACATCAGCTCACTTATATTTACATAAAATAGCTTTGATTTAATCTCTTTGTATAAAGCTATCAGAATAGAACAGAATCACCACTTTATTGTCATTCAGAACAGTTAGTGCACATCAGGATGAAATTGTGGTGCATTTACTCATCATCAGACTGTAGAATATAAATAAATCAATAAAAATATGTCTAAAGGTTTCAAATATAAAAACGAGTCTTGGATAAACGTGTAACAATATAGGTAAAGAAATGTTATTAGGATTATGGAATATTTTTAACTGGCAAAGAAAAGCTGTACAGGACCTTTAATATATTGAACAGCAGAAAAGTGTACAATCATCATTTCAGCCATGAACTGACACTGCTGTAAATATAGAGTCATTGGGGACAGAGGGGAGGGGGGAGGCAGTCAGGGTGGGTGGTTGGTGTGCTGATGGTTGGAGAATGAAACTATTGTAACATCTGGCTGTCCTGGTCCTGATGCTGCTAAACCTCTTTCCAGAGGGCAGCAGG
>NW_005188158.1:10988-16387 GCF_000239375.1 Pundamilia nyererei | reverse complement strand
GAGAAGTCCTGGAAGGAAGCAGGAAGCTCAGACACTGCTGAGACTGTTTAACCAGTGCTGATGTGTTTGGTGACCAGTCTAACTTCTTAGTTATCTGTACCCCCAGAATGTTGACCCTGCTGACTACCTCCACAGCTCTGTTGTCAGTGATTAGTGGTGAATGACTGGACTGTTTTGTCCTGAAGTTGATGATCAAGTTCTTGGTCTTCTTGACATTCAGGATTGTTGCACCGGTCCTCTATAGGACAGATCTATGTTTTCCATAATGAGACCCACCACTGTTGTGTCATTTGCGTTCCCTAATGTGATTAGAGGAAGATGCAGCGCTGCAGTCATGTGTCATCAGCGTGAAAAGCAGCGGGCTCAGTAAACAATGTAGAGACAGGTGGAGCTGAAGATGCTGTTTCCCACTCTCACTGAGTGAGTTCTTTCATTGAGGAAGACCAGCAGCCAGATACAAATGGGGGTGTTGATACCTGTGGGAGGGGTCAGTTTTTTCACCACCTCCTGGGGGATGATCAACCAACAAACAGCATTCATACGTGACTGTTCTCGTAAAGTTCAGGTAACGAGCAGAGGACATCGCTCTGTGGAGCGTTTTGGCCAGTACAAAGACTGATGTGGAAGGGACTCTACAAGGACTTCATTATTAAGGGAGTTAATGCAGAGGGCAAAACGCATGGTGGTGGATTTTCTGGGCGCTGGAGATATGGTGACAGATCTGAAACATGATCGAACAATATTCTGCTCCAGCGAGGTGTTAAAGATTTCTGTAAGGACGTGTGCTAGCTGCTCAGCACTCTCTGAGTACTCGTCCTTGAATGTTGTCCTGCTGCCTTTCATACACTCACTCTCCTCAGAGTTTTACAGACATCAGTCACTCTGAGATTTAATGTTTTCTCATCTGGGTGAAGACTGTCTTTTATTTCAGGGTGTTGTTGTTGGTTGAAAATGTACAGAGAAATTTGTTGAGTTCATTGAGACGGTGTGTGTTGTTGTCACACATACTTGCTTCATTTATTTATTTATTTAACTTAAAAACCTAAGTTGCGTGCTACCAGGTCAGGAGGAGTAAATAGAATAGAATAGAATGCCTTTTATTGTCACTATACAGTTGTACAATGAGATACAGAGCATCTCCTACTCAGTGTAAACATGCTGGGGGGGGTGCACAATTCTGCAGCGCTATGTACATATGGACAGTATTAACAAAGGGAAAAACATATATATATATAAAATGTACAATATACAAGACGTAAGTAATATGTAATAAATAGTGTTATGTATATACAGTTGAGTTATTGCACATAGAATTGGTATTGCACAGTGGTGGTCCATAGAGGAAGTGGGAAGTGGGGGGGTTGTGTTATCTGTGCATGTGTGAGTTCAGGGTGGTTATCGCTTTGGGGAAGAAACAGTTTTTGAGTCTGTGGGTTTTTGTGTTGATGCACCTGTAGCGCTTCCCTGAGGGAAGCAGGCTGAACATGTTGAAGCCAGGGTGGGAGCTGTCCTTGATGATGTTTGCTGCTCTGCTGAGGCAGCAGGAGGAATAAATGTCCATCAGGGAGGGGAGAGGGCAGCCGATGATCTTTTGTGCTGTCTTGACCACACTCTGAAGCCTCACTCTATCTGCTTTGGTGCAGCTGCCGTACCATACCGTGATGCAGTAGGTTAGCAGGCTCTCAATGGACGAGCGGTAGAAGGTCAGCAGCAGGTTGGAGTTCAGCTTGTACTTCCTGAGGACTCTCAGGAAGTGCAGCCGCTGTTGGGCCTTCTTGATGACCGCTGAGATGTTTCCTGTCCAGGAGATGTCAGCAGAGATGAGGACACCAAGGAACCGGAAAGTGTGGACCCTCTCCACACATTCCCCGTTGATGTAGAGGGGGGCCAAGTCGGTGCTGTGTCTCCTGAAGTCAACAATTTGGGGTCCTTTAACAGAATGATGTGGTTTCCTCATCCTCACTCTCTCTCCTGTCAGGTGGCTTCCATACTTGACGCTTAGCATCAGTGTAACGTTGCCTCTTCATCTGATATTTCTTACAGCAGAAGGCCAAGGTAGTATGTCCAGTTCAGCATCTTTCTGCCATGCAGGAGTTCATAGGGAGACATGGAAGTGGTCTCATGCAGTGTTGTACAGTAAACTTGAAGCCAATCCAACACAGTCTGCTTCCATGGCTGTGACTGCTGGATTGATGTCTGGATGCAGGTGCAGAGGTTCACGATGAAATCGTTCAATTGCTCTATTTGGAGCTGGGTAGTAGACAGATGTTCTGCTGTGAGATGCCTCTATTTTGGAGGAATGAGGTGAACAATTCAGAGGTATACTGTGTAACATGTTCTCTTACAATGTTCTCTGGGTTGCTGTGAGGACTAAAGACAGATGAGATAAACTGAATAACATCAGTAGTATTAGCAGAACATGAAAAGGCCATTTGGAGTAGGAGTCAGTCAATGCCACCAGTAGAAGTCTCTTAATCTTTGCTTTGTGTTCACAATCCTTTGTTGCCTTTCATGTGTTAGTGCGTTCAGTTTAGGTCTCACTGAACATGGTGCAACGAGCCTTGAGCCTCTGAGAACATAATTACTTAGAGTTGAGAGTTCATTATGGGTGTTGTAATAAGGTGCAAGTGATTTGATTGAGGCAGGCAAAACACTTTGTATTTGTGAGAGCAAAGCAAAGAGTTGAGGAGAGATGGGAAGAAACAGGCAGAGGCAGACGAGATAGTCAGCTGTATGGCTCAGAGAACCTGGGTGGTAAATAACATCATAGTCGGGCAGACCAGCGAGCCATACTCATTCTAGCCCTATGAATCCCTTTGGTGCTCAGCAGCGTTTTCAGAGCTTGGTGGTCTGTCCGCAGAGTGAAACGTCGGCCTCACAAATGTTCTCCATTTCTCTGCAGTCCACACACCAGCAAGATCTTCTTTTTCAACAATAGATAACTTTTGTTCTGTTGCAGACAGTTTCCTCCTGCTTGTCTGTGGGAGAAGGGAGGCAACAGCTTAGTGAAAAACAATCGTAAATCTCTTTCCTTGAAGGGAAGGTATAGGCCTGTAAGATGGGGCAACATGTAAGAGTCATGGAGTGTCTTTGTGTGTGTATGTAAGATGTGAGGGCGGCGGCCATAGTCAGAGAGGACCCTGGTGTTTGTCTAGAACAGTAGTTCCCAAACTTTTTTTTGCTAGGCTCCCCTTTGTTTTACAAGAAAATCTTGCCTCGTTTAGAGGCATGTGAGTTGTTTGTCAAAGTTGTTTGACTTTATGCAAACAGCCAATATCTGAGGCAGCAGGGATACAAGAAGCAGGTGATGTGTTTGTAGAGATCACAGAATCAGTAGGAGCAGCACATGGGGGCAGAACAGTGGAGCCTAAAATTTTGGTGTTCAGCCTAACACAGGAATTATTTTCTTTGTGTATGTAACCAGTTGAAGGCCAGGTGGTTTTAGTGCTGTATCACTGAAGTGCTCTTTCTAGATGTGGTTAAGAAAAATATAAACTGTTGAGCCTGTATCCATAATCAGATGGATGTCCTTAGCTTAGGAAGTAGTTGTGCTCACATTTATGCTGGATTGTAATCTTTGTGATGCATGCAAAGGGTCTGATAAGTAAAGTACAGTCAGTTTTAATAAGTGGACTTGCAAAACATCTCTTGTCTTGGATGATCAGCAGACATAAGCAAACTTTATGACACAGTTTACAAGTAGCTCTGGCAGCAGGACACTGATGAAGGTTAGCTAGATGACTGCTTGAACCACACCTGAAACAGTTCTTAGATGATTTTGTAGCATGAAACTCAGACAAACTATGGACTTAGTTTGTTGAACTGCAGATTCAGTTTGTGTTGCCAGTGTAGCAGCTTTATCCAGAGACAAATCGGGTTCAAGCAAGAGTCTTTCTGCTATGCCGGAGCTAAACACACATTCAACTAGCTGATTATTTCTTCTGTTCTGTAATCAAACTCACAAGCAAGGTGACACAAGCTGGCCACATACTGAATGTCTCATGTGAAGCTTGTGTTCACTTTCTGAAAGTTTGTCTTCCCACAACAACATTTACTTTAAGTAAAAAGTGTTGTTTTAGGGCAGTAACAGCAGAGGCAAAAGTGTCACCTGTATTTGGAAGTGAGTAGAAAATTCTTTGTCTTTCTGTTTCTAAGAAGTGAAGTAAAACAGCTCTTTTTTGTGCTTCAGGCATTACCTGTTGGATTGATGTACATTTGCAGTCACTCGTTGCCAAAATGTAATAGTGGCTGATAATGAAACGTCCTCAGCAAGGAACAAGTGCCTTTGGATGAATGCAGCGCATAAACACACATGTAACGGCACATTCAGCTATGCAGGTTTATCATTCTTCTGCATTATTATGACACCACCATCTAGTGGTGCAGTTTGGTATATAACATTACAGGACAACATGGATGAAGCTGCAAACAAAGTTTGTGTCCTACAGACCAATAAAAAGAAAAGAAAATACTATATGTCATTTTATGCACAAAAGCATAAAGTACTAAAAAAAATATTGTTTCCCTGTTAAAATCTGTGATGTTTCTTCCTTGTGTCTGGAGCTGGAAAATAAACTCAAGAATGAGAAAAAGAGGAACGATGAAAAAAGGGAAACATTCAAAGAGATGTTTTTATGTTTTCACGTTTAATTCTGACACTTATGCTGTTAAACTTTACCAACAAACAAAAAAACACCAAAAACCTTTTAGTGACACAGAAATCCAGCTGCACTCAAGTAAAAGATAAACTGAATAGTTGCTCTTTTTTTCATAAATCACATTTTATACATGTTATAGTGTGTGTGTGTGTGTGTGTGTGTGTGTGTGTGTGTGTGTGTGTGTTTGTGTGTGCATTTTCTTTTTTGTTTTGTTTTTTTCTACTTTTATTTTGGGAAACTACATTCAAAATCACATATATTCTTTGGACCTTAATTTATTTGAATTATTTAAAAAGAAAACGTTTAAATAAAAACATTTTTTGTTCATTTCTCATTTGTATGAACCAACTTATATTTACATAATGTAACTGTGACTAGTTGTGTTATCATGATTGTCTTAAACATCAGCTTTTCTTTCTTCTGCTCTTTCTTCGTGTAACATTTCAGATGAATACTGAAATCATCAATCAGCTCCAGCAGCAGAAAGAAAAAGCAGAGAAACTGAAGAATCAGTTCAAATCCAAATGTCACGAGGTTTGTTCTTCTATTATAAATATTCTTAATTTGCTGACCAAACTCTGTTTATCTCTATATTGCAAACAGTAAGGAAGGAAACAAGAAATAATTTTGTTTATTAGATGTCTGTTAACCCTTGGATGCACAACCTACCAGTACCTACACTCTTCCACGAGTGGGGTCAAAAATGACCCCAAATAGAAACAATGCATTTTGCTATAAACT
>NW_005188158.1:9303-10630 GCF_000239375.1 Pundamilia nyererei | reverse complement strand
AATATCTTTAAATCTTTGAATTGACATAGTGGCCTTGTACCATGGGTTATGCAGAGGACTCCCAAAAAACACACCGACTGGTACATCCCAGTTCTTCTCACTTCCTGCAAGAATGGTCAATCAAATGAAGGCCAGGAGCTTATGTTTGATTACATTTTTCCACTCTTTTCCCCTGTCTGTGGCTATTCTACGTGCCTCCATGTTTGTGCATGTCAGCACCTCTTCTATTAAATTATCAGACATGAACATCTTCAATGCATCTATTGGGGAGACAGTACTAAACCCAGGTGCAAGCCCTGGCTGACTAATTCAGAATAGTGGGCTAGTGATACAAAAACTGCATTTTTTTTAAATTAATGAAAAAATAAATAAAAATGCAAATGTCCTCATGTTACAAACATATTTTATGAGGAATACCTGGAATATGAATATATTACAACTTTTCATTTTAAAGATTTTGAAGAAAAACAACTCATGGGGTCATTTTTGACCCCACGTGTGCATCTAAGGGTTAATATATTTCTATATATAAACATGTTGCTCACAGTGTGAAGCTTCAATGATTTTGTCACTTTTATCAACAAAGTGCTGCAGAAACATCAACATCTGTCTGTCTTTATTTCTGACAGATGATCAACTCTGAGAAGGATGGAATCATTCAGAAACTGATGGAAATATTTCCTGCACTGGAATCAGAGGTCAGTGAAAGCATCTCTCAGCACACAGAGGTAAACATGGACATATGTGATGCTGTCATCCTCCCAATGATCACAGAGCTGTGCACTTATATTCCTGCAGTTTTGTCCAGCAGCAGTTTGTGTGTCATTAACCAAACACAACTTTGAAATACCACTGCAAGATTGTTGACATCATCCCACAACACTTAATGTTGTTAACATCATGCTACATCAGCTCCCTTATATTTACATCATACAGCTTTAATGTGACTCTGGTTTTGTTTCATTATTGTGTCTTAAACATGAACATTTCTTCCTTCTGCTCTTTCTTCATGTAACATTTCTCCTGCAGTTAGAGAAGAAAACTGAAATCATCAAACAGCTCAAGCAGGTGAAAGACAGAGTAGAGAAACTGAAGAAGGAGCTGGAGAAGAAAAATCCAGAGGTTTGTCTTTCAGTTGTAAACATTCTGAAAATACTATATCTATATCTATATCTATATATATAGATATAGATATAGGTGACCCCCCCGTCCCCTTCTGGCTGCCTCTGCCTCAATTTTATCCCACAACTTATACATTCACATTACTCACACTCTCATTACACATACATATAGGATCTTGGGGGTGGGCACGATACACGGAGTCCAA